>NC_031786.1:3469447-3602646 GCF_001522545.3 Parus major | reverse complement strand
ACGGGGCGGGACGGAGCGGGGCGGGCGGGGACGGGGAGAGGGACAGGGACTGGGGGACCCCCGACAGCAGGAGCGGCCCTCTCCGTCTCTCGGGCGCAGCCGGTGTTCCGGCGGCCGGTGGTGGTGACGCTCGGAACGGCCTCGGGAGCGAGGAGCCGCTCGGGCCCTCGAGGAGCCGCTCCCGGTTCCAGCCGCTCCCGGGCGTGTCGAGCCTCCCGCAGCCCGTGCGGGCCGCCCCGATAATCCGCCGGTTCCAGGAACGCGGCGCTCGGTGCGGGTTTGTGGCACAGGCTCAGTGCAGGGCTCGCCGCTGACATCGCTGAGGGAGCGGCTGCGGCAGGAAGCGTGTGAGGCACGAAGAGAGAAGCTGCTTGGCATCTAAATATTTCGGAAATGGCCAAAAATTATCGGCTCCCTAACCGAGCAGGCACTTATCCCTGCAGGATAATGTGGAAATGTGCCCTGGCAGAGGTCATTTTATTTACCCTTCATATTTACCAGTTTGCAGCACACATAGAAAAAAAGATTAATTCTCAGTGTCAAAAGGTTGTTTTCTCGATAATGGTCTTATGCAATAAATTCCAGCCTTTCTACTGCTTTTACCCTTTTCTTAATTGCTCTTGCTTTTGAAGGCAGTTAATGATGACATTACAGCATTACACCGTGTCAGACTGATGCTGGCCTTGGCTGCCCAGGTTTCTTTAGTCAACCCTTGGGTTAATTTGGCTGTGCCAATTATTTTCTCTTTAATAATTTCAGTTTGAATTAAGACATAAAGAATCCTGCAAGATCTTTCAGACTCTTTATTTCATACCAGCCTTTAAATTTATGATACTTTATGAAGTGATGGGACAAAATTATTTACTAACCAACATTTAGGGGGATATGTGAGCAGAATTCAAATTACTCCAAACCAGCCAATGCAAAGAGTTGAGTATAAATTATTAATTTTCTAACAGTTTCCTATGTAATCTGCAGCTGTAGCTGTGCCAAGGTCTGGGGTGCTGTTGCACCAGGCATTATACATATGATATGTAGTAGGGGTTGCAGTCTAGGTCAGAAGTAGGTGCAAGTAGCACTCAGACTTCTTCTCTCATTAAATGGTAGCAACAGTTCAGTGCTTGTGGAAGTGATTTATTCACAGGCATCTTTGAGTTCTGTTTTTAAAAGCAGGATTCCTGCATGTAATGGAAAACCAGAATTACTGAGAGCAGCCAGCACCTGCCAAAATCTGCTTCAGTGAGGAATGGCCTGAGCTCACCAAATGGATGGTCAGAGCTGTTGGATGTCCAAGCACTAAACTCAGCAGCCTTAAGGCTCACAGCTGAAGGAACCCAGCAAGACTGCATTGTGTGAGCATCACTGCATCACTTCAATTAAGTCTTAATTTTTTTAATGAAAAAGGCAATATTCTATTTGAAATACAGATACAAATGTATTAATCTAGAACCCGTTTCTGTTCAAGGCTGTCCTTGTATATAGGAAGACCTTTGAATCCTTATACAAAGCCAATGTTTATGTTTCCAGAGTCTGGAGATAAGATAGTGGTTGTTTCCTTAACAACAGGTTTTCCCTGCAGGAATAGAGCCTATGGCTGAAACTGTGGCTGACAGGTTGATTTTGGCTATTAAACTACAATCAACTCACAGGAGTCACTGAATTTTTTTCTGCCCTCTCTCTGCATGTAACTTAGGCATCACATAGACTAAAACTCCTGACCTCAAGATAAATATTTGTGCACCTGGAATTAGGTCCTCAGCAGAGGCTTCTTCTATAGCATGGTACGTGTTGAGCAAAGGCTGGATGTAGCCACTGGGAAAAACTGGGCACAAGCTGTGTCTGACCAGGGTACCACACTCTGGGCTTCATGGGACTCCTCTTCTAAAGGCAAGTCCCAGTCAGGTGGAAGAGCAGGGAAAGGAAAAATCTCAGAATATTTGAATCACTCAGTGCTGTAAGAGTAAATTCTTTTGTTGGATTATTTACCTTCCACATATCCTACAAAAAGACAAGAGAATAAAGTAATGCTTATTTATTTTTAATATTTCAGTATCTCATGTATAAATACACAGTCATTCTGAGAAAGAGCAGCCTGCAGGCTCTAGAAACAGGTATCTAGAGTCAGGAGCTGCTTTTGAAAATAATTACTTAAATCTTTTGGAATATGTGAGAGAGACATTTAAATGCCTTTAAAAGCAGTGCTTGAGCAGGCTGTAAAATAATAGGTAATATTTCTCCCCCAGAGCAACTGTGAGGCTCAGTTCATTTCTCTATAATGCCCCCATAAGAATTCCACAGCTCAGGGCAGTTTAATGTCTCTACTTCTGAGAAAAGAACATGACATGAGCTTTGGGGTTCCACATGGTTTTCACAAATCCCATTGCCGTCAGATCCTGAGGAAGACCCAAGAGCTGCAGGACAGCCCTGCTTTCAATTTTATGCTGAAAAGCTTTAAGAGAAATGAGGCAGCAGCTGAGCCTGAACGTGTGAATCTTGGCAAACCCCGGTCTATGTGTGTGAGAACAGCTTTACTGTTGGTTTGTTTGGTTGTTACCAGTGCAACATTAAATGCAACAGAAAGAGGCTGAGCATGGAAAAATCCCAAACAATCCCAGTGCATACACAGAGCCCAACAAACACTGGGAACACTGGGGCTTCCCATAATCAGCTGGCTCTGATTATGGGTATGGAGGGGAGTATGAGCTTCCTGAAAGCCACATTCCTTCCACAGCACTTGTGGGTTTCTTGCTTGTCAGACACCCCAGTGAGAGTGTTCTCAGCACCTCCTAAATTCTTTCTCTGCCAGTGTCTTCACTGCTGTCCTTGGATCTGAATTGTCCCACTTACAAATTGCCCATCCTGTCCTCTACCCCATCACTTCTCCCCAAACTGATCCTAGCCCCTGGACTTGGCTCCTTGCTGGCACAAAGGGGCACAGCCTGGGCATATCCTCCCCAGCCAGCTTCCCAAACCTGGCTCCAGCTCTTCTTCTCTGTTTCTAAAATCCTCCTGGGAACTGCAGAAATTCTGAGCTCTTGTTGCTTCCTGTGCTAAAGCATGTTATTCTGGGGTTTGGGATTTTTTACTGCTGCTTCATTTTTAAAGCTGAGATGAGGATGATCACAGAATCATTAAGCTTGGAAAAGACATCCAAGATTATTGAGTCCAACCTTTGACTGATCATCCCCTTGTAGGCTAGACCAGAGCATTCATTACTCTTCAATTACAAGCAAGCAGTCAAAAATAAATGGTAAAAAAAATCCAAATATCCAAACGAATGGTAGAGAGAAACAACATTAAAAAATTACAGGAATTTAGTCCTCATTTTTCCTTGTGAGCTTCCTATTTACCTTTTTTTGTTGTTGTTTGTTTTTAATTTTATTTCTATTTATTTAAGGCTTCTAGACTGCCAAGTATTCATGGAGAAACAGCTCTATGTAACTGCTCATGTCAAGTTCTCATGTCAGAGAAGACACATTTCCAGCCTCTGGTGGCTGCCAGGAGCTCAGGTGGATTCACAGGACAGGCTTTCCTTGCAAGGCCAGCAAGGAGCAGAGGCAGAGCCTGTCAAGGTGCGGTGGTGCTGCCAAGGTGACACCCAGAGGCAGAGCTGTTCCCAGGGAAGGTGCTTTGCAAGGCAGCCTGGATCATGAGGTTTCAGTGCTGGGAATTTGCACTGGTTTCTCTCAGACCTGCAAAACATTCTGGATGGTTCTTACACGGGTTTGTCTCTCCCTAACTCTGAATCCAGACTGGGGAAATGGCCAGAGCACACCTGCAGCAATGCCACCCATCACTGGGGAATGGGCAAGCCCCCCAGGCCACCCAGAATAGCCACGTGCTGGCTGCCAAAGTCACAGCAAGGTTGTACAAGCTGGTATCTGTATTTCAGCGAACCTGGCAAATGTACAAAACTTTAAAAGCCTGAAATCTGATCTGCACATGGTGGAGAAGTCAATACTCCTCCCTCCACTGAGACCTTGGTGGGGTAGGGTATTGTGGCTGAGTGCTGGAGCACTCCAGAGTGCAACTGTAGCAAAATCCAAAGCTGGGGGAAGGTAGGGGGGACACAGTGGCACTAAAGCTGCAGTTTGTGCAGGCATTGCATCACAAGGCCTTGACAATAACGTCAGATGCTACAGACAATTTTCTGGTAACCGCGAAAAGCAAAGCACAAAATAAACAGTGTGTCCTGACCTTTCAGCTGCCAAATCATTCACCTATTTTAAATCTACAAGTAAATTTAGTTCTGACATTACAGGACAGCTGAAGATACATGTTTAAATCAGACACATACACTGCAAGTTTTCCACATGCACAGGAGCATTAACACCAGGCAGCAGCACCCTCCTGCTCCTACCTGGACAGACGCTATGTTTCTACAGTGACGTGCCTAATGGTTAGGTAAGGGAAAAGAGCATTGACTACAGACTAGAGATGAACAGCAGCCTTTAGATCCAAGTCCAAACCAACTGTCAGGAGGCCCATAATGCTTTTTGGGGACAGGAGGAGAATGAACATATGGTTGGGCTGTCTCTGATGATTTTATTGTCCCCTGTCTTCACAACAAAAGTCAGAAAAATTAATCTGAATTAATAATACCTGTGACTTGAAAGTTACACGAGTTTTGTTACTCAGAGTTAAAGTGGTCTTCATCTGATTTAGCTTTCTTCATTTTCAAAGTAAAGTACACTAAATCATATTAATGTCACTTAATTCTGAATATGAATATCTGCATAGGTCTTAATAGAATTTAACTAATCTACTTTAAAATATAATTCAGATCAGGTTTCCTGAGTGTCCCCTTCAAGGAAAGACTTACATCAATAGCCTTAATGGGAATTGTTCCTCGATTGTGCTGGCATGAGATCAAAACATCACTATCATAAAAATAGCCACATCTTGCTTAGACGTCTTTGTTCTGAGAGCATTAACACCTGACCCTGAGCTGAATGTATACCTGCTGAAATGGAATCAGAAGTGGCAGCATGAAGTGAACTCTTAGTTACAAAAGAGGGATAAAACACTGACTTTGGTTTCTCCAGCTGAGATGGAGAACAGAGGTGGTCAGGGTAGTTTCCATGTTCTGAAGGTGTAAACAATACGCATTGTTTTCATAAGGCTGATAGCATTTAGGCTGTTGCACAGTTCTAGACAGTGTAATGTCAAACCTGAATGTTGCTAGAACCTTTATTTACATGAACTTCACAGAGGTGTGAGGAACTGCTGCGTCTGTGACAGTAACTTGTAACCTTCCACTGAGCAGTAGCATCCTTGTGGCCCATATCTGCACATCTTCTTCTTCCAGCTGAGCTTTGCTGGGGAGGCTGGGCTTAAACAATGAGAACATGAAGGTGCAGTCACACCCTGGAACAAACAGGAGCTTTGAAAGCAAAATCAGGATTGGTGTTTTACCAGGTTAAAGAACTGCCTCTGACAGAGCATTTGGTGCCTGTCCAGTCACACAAAATGACCGTAGTCAAGATTCAATCCTTCCCTGCTCTCCCTACAGCCAACCACCAGTGGCAGCTCCATCCTGGCCCAATTCTCCAACAGATCCTGACCCAGCCTCCAAAGCCAAAAGTTCTCAGTGCCTTCACAACTATATTCTTGTCCTGATCTTCACATTCTCCTTTAGCACTTTGGGAGGAAGATCTCAGCACAGAGATATATTAAAAAATGTCTCACTGTGCTAATCATTCGGGTGGCTAAATAACGAACCTGTGCTCCTTAGGATATCTATTACAGGCAATGAAAAGGGACAGGACAAACAGGACTCTCAGTGACAGGACTGGAGAGCAGAGTAGCCTCTTAACTCGGACATGCCACATAGGTGTCTCATGAGGCACTGAGAATATTCTGCTCACCTTCCCTGTGTAATTGTCATAACCTGATGTATAATCCAGTCTCCAAACCTGCCCAGGTGCCCTGACCCTCCTGTCCAGCTCCAACAGCCATCCCCTATTGCCACTTTCTGCACATAGCATCACACTGAGCAGGGCAGCATTTGGCTCCATGGGACCTTGGGGTTTTCTCAGAGTTCCATTAAATCTTTCCATTAAATATTGTTCAGTAATCTATCCAGCAAGAATTCCTTGAGTCAAAATTTCAAGTGCTGATGGATAATGTAATATGTTTTCCACATAAATCTGATGAGATATACCAGGAAATCTGATATGTACAGGCAGAGTCTGTGCTGGAATAAAAAGTGAAGTAAACACATCTAAGCTTTTAGAACATCACATCCAGATTCCAGACAATATTGAAACCTTCCAGATTTGAGTGAGACTCACCAGTCAGTGATGCTTTCCACTGCATTCAGACAGAGAATTAATCCTGATATTCAAAGCCTTCCAAAACCTGCATGTTTTTAAAATAGCAGAATTTATTTCTCTTGAAGTATGGGCTTGTTACAGCTATTTAGGAACCTCTTACTGAAGTCAGATGGATCTTGAACCTCCCCTGGGGATGGTTTAGATGTCAGTGTTCATCCATTAACAGACTGGAAACAGTCCAGGGCAATATTGCAAGAAAATACACCATGTCCAGGCTTTCTTCTGGTTTCTTCCTCTGTTAAACAAGACTCTCTGAGCAGTTCTCTACAAATAAATCCAAGGTTAAATACAATAAATAGGGCAAGGAATACAGAGAAATCCAAATGGGCATTAGCAATGCATCCTGCTCGTTGGTCAAAGAGGTATTTCTCTCTAATTGGAAGGGGAGTATGGAGTAAAAACACTTGGGCAGTGAGAACCTCATCTTGCCCCAATCCCATCACTTATTTCTGCTCCTTGTCACTAAGTGTGCAAAGGTCTTACTTGGCATCAGCACAATGCCACATGCTGAGTGTGTAACCCCAAGTGACGACAGACTTCAGGCAAAAGCTTATGAGACCCAAACAAGTTTAATGTTGCCTTTAACTTGATTTTCTTTTGCATAAGAAACAGCCAAGTTCTCATACACAAGCAGGCAGCTGAAAGAGGAATGGCCACCCTAAGAAGGCAAAAGGGCAAATCTGGAGGAGAAGCTGTTGCATTGAAGGTTTCTGCTAGCTGCAAAACATAGGCTTGGAAGATGCAGAGAGGAGGGCAGTGCTTGGGGTGACAGGGAGCTCCCAACTCCTACAGGAGCAGCCTTCTCTCCAAACCAGGCAGAACCAGATGAAACCTACAAAAACGACCTTGAGAATAAAAAAGTGCTTCTGGATAAGTGCTGGCTAAAAGGATTGAAATTGCATGCAGAGAAAGAGAATATTGTCTGATTCCTCTGATTTTAGAGGAAACAGAATTTTGTACTTTCTTTGTAAATAAAAGGGCTGCATCAAAGTACCTGAGTGATCAATTTTCCCTGCTATTAGAAACAATCTGCTGGGCACAAAACCTTTTAAGTGCTTTGGTCAAAGACGGGACATAAAAGCTCCATTCATTTCCTCATGGAAAGGCAGCAACTTTATTCCTTTGACTGCAAGTGCACAGAGCTTGAAAAGCCAAGGATGCATGAAGGGGACATGTTCTGGGGACATGATGATGCTGACACTCCTCTGCCCTCAGCCTCATCTTTCACTGACAGAAGTACAAAGTAGGAGTAAAGTTGTGATTTGTGGAAAGCAGCCAGTGATTTTGGACCAGTGAAATGACTCTAGAAGACACAGCCATGAGGAGCACACAGTCCTCTCAATGTTTGTATGCAATGAAGAAAACACAGATGTGACCTTTGTCAGCACGCAGTGCACTCATTAGTGTGTCAGAGATAATAACTCTTACACACGAAAATCTGACCTACATATGCTACAAAAGAGGAAAAGGCAACAATTTACTTAAGTCTCTATTATACTGTTAATGATTATAAGCTGAAAAACTAGACCATAATGCAGGAAACTTGTAATTAAAAAGCATCAATTATCATTTTCTCCTTGCAGGGGACATTAGTCAGGTTAGCTTTCCACGATCCCCTTGGGAATACAGACAGACATGTAGGGCTGTGTGATTCATTCTGGAACAGCCAGAAAGGAAGCAACTCAGTGGGAAAAGATCAGCTTCAATTAAAAAAAAAAACCAAAACAAAACAAAAAAGGAAGAGGAAATGATACTTAAAGACACCCCTTTCAGGGTTTCTTGTTTGACAAAGCACAGGTGTGTGTCAGGCTGTTTCTAACCCGCCCTTACCTCCCTCCAGCCATTACTAAACTGGATTTCCGCAGTGTACACAATGTTCTGAGGCTCCAGGGCTGAGCCAGCTAATACCTTCAGTCATGCTGAACATACCATCCTTCTGCAGAGATCAACTGGTCCCTGAGCTCCCTGGAAGGAACATGAATCTCTCTCCAGAAGCTGCGAATTTCCCCTCTCTGCTGCCTGAAGTTCCCCAGCTCCTGGCCAGGGTGGATGGATTATCTGGAGGCTGTTTCAGCCTCAGCATTCACAGGTGGAACCAGTTTTTCAACAGTGCCAATGTGTGCCCTAAGCCCATTCAGAGTGGTTCTTTCAGCCCTGAGGAAGTGCCTAGAAAATGTGATCCATCACTTTGTGTGCAAGGACTGCATTCAGACATCCTTGGCTTTCTGTGTTTCCAGCTCTACTGTGGATCACACTGCAGAATCACAGCTCACCTCCAGCCACCCCTGAGATTCTGCCTCCTAACAGCTACTGCAGCTCTCAGCATTCCTAGTAAGAATGCTCTTTAAAACTCCTGTTCCTTTAATCAGCATGAAGTTGAAACAAAAATATTTCAAAAACTCAAAACAGTAATAAAATGAAACCTAAGCTCTGCATTATGGGAGACTGTGAGATTTTTATCATGCTTTAAATAATTTAAAATTATTCAAAAGCAATCTATATTTCCTATTGACAATCTCATGTTAATTTAATAACCTATGTGGCTGTAATTTTCATTAATTGACTTACACTCTGACCACATCTTAATAGACTTGACAATTTTTTCTCCTCTTACACTTTCACAGCCTATTATCAAACAGATGCCAAGTTCACCCCTTCCAGTAATACCATGGTTCAGCCCACTTAAGACAAAGCTCTCATCTTTGTCCACTTCTCTGTCTCCTCTGCTCCTGGGACAGACCAGCAGCCCTCTTTATCACTGCCTTGGGAGCACTTCTCCCCACACAAGGCAGAGTTTCCCAGCTGGTTGGTGCTTGAACCACTCCAGAAGGTCCCACTATGCTGGGAGGGTGGTGAGAGCCCCAGGGAGCTCAGGAGCTTGGCTCAGGTTAATTCTGTGAGGACTGCACTCACTCAAGGTTCTGAGCAACACAAGTTCTCAGGAAAGACTCTTCTGCCCTTGCCCTTGCTGTCTCATTGATTTGCAAAGTGAAATTGTGTCAGTCACAGTGGAGACTTGGCTCTGCATGTAGTTAAAATATAAATAAACAAGGCAGTGCAGCGGATTTAAAGCCAAGCTCTCCCTACACAGCGCTGACAGTGCTTTGTGGAAACAGGTGATTTCAGCAGTCACAGCTCCTCTGCAAGCACTCAGCAGGGCTTGGATTATACCATCTGAATAACTGTAATAGGATACTTTCTTTTGAAGCACACATTCCCAGGCTGGTGCATCACACAGGTGCCTTAGTGCCTTAGGACCCCACATCCCCATCCAGGACTGACACACTGGGAGCAGCAGAAACCTGGGTCAGTGGTGCCATTACCTGCAACTGGGCTTTTTGTTAACATATATATTTTCTGCTTCTCCTAGTGGTCACCTGACAATGATAAACACAGGAAAGTTTGGGACAAGCCACCTCCACAGTGCTGATTCTGTCAAGCACATTCCCCAGAGCAGCACCAACACCATGAAGTGTGAAGCTGTTAAGGTGACTGGATTGATGGGTTGTTTCTTCCAAACCTTCCACAGTCTGGAGGATTTCTCTCTACCAGCCCTGCTCATTCCCCTCTGTACCTCCTTTCATCTTCTTTTAATTTTCTTTCTTCACTGCAATGAACCTTCATGCCAAGATCTCCTTTTATCTCCTGAGTAAAACATTAAAACAGAAAGACAACTACAGAAAAATCAGGACAGTAACCAGAGGACAATGAGTGACTGGTCATTTCTGGTTTTCGTTCAGTGAAAAAATTGTTATATTTTTTATCATTGCCCCAAAGGAGACCCTGATTTCATCTCCCACTCTTACACTTTCAGGATTACACAGAAATACATTGCTAATCTATTCATTTCAGAGGCAGAATCCATCTTTACTATGACAAACAGTTTAGTTGTGCAATTTCTCCTCAAACAATACCTGTTGGATCTGAATTCCTCTTAACCACAGGAATGTGGTCCAAACAATGTGAGGTCCATTTCTAACAATCATTAGAACTTCACACACAGACCAGATCCAGGCTGATGGGGGCAGAGCCTGAGAGCCTTTGCAGTCACAGCCTTGCCCTTTTGCTGCTCAATCTTTCATTTAATTTCATTTCTTTCATGCTGCTGTTCTGTCCTCCAACTTTCCAGTGACACCCTCCCCGAGGAAACTGTGATTTCTTTTGCTATTACATCTAAAATTTAACTACAGTGATTATTTCCTGCAATAGTGAGCATTTTTTTGCCTTCCCACTCAGCATGTTTGTGGCTGGTGAGAAAATAAATTACCTATATAAATATAAATGCATTCTTTTAGCTCAAACCTCCCATGCAAGCTACATTCTCATGACTGCTCAACTCTAATGGGAGCACTTGTGATTTACAGTGGAACATTTCATAGCATGAAGGCAATAAGCCCCACTTTTTGTGATTCCTTAGATATGTCAAATTGCTTATTACCTCCCAAATAACTGCAGAAGTGATGTTTATTCTGCTTTCACCTATTCAGAAAGGCCTTGAAATTCTAAACAACAAAATGTGCCAGCATTTTAAATCTGCACTGATACTTTATTGCATTCAGTTTGATTTCTAGTTTAATTGGTGGGGTTCTTTTTTCCATTTGATTAATCTATTTTTCTCAAACTTTGTTACTTTTCCCTGTGCCAGCCCTCTCCTTGCATGAGATGGGCTGTATTCAGTTTGACAGTGCCATCTCCCCTGCCCCCAAAACCTGGGGCTCAAGACAGCTCAGTGACGAGCACAAAGAGCTTGAACCAAGCTCACAAAGCAGCAGGTGGAACACCTCAGAAAAGTAAATAAATACTGAGGCTTATCAGGAACTGCTCAAAGCAGTGCCCCAGCATTCACAAACAATTCACTGCCCTACAGGAGAGAGGAAGAAGCCACGGTGGGCAAGTTTAGGATTAGGATGCATTAGGACACTGCTTTTTAGGAGTGGCGGAGGCCGGGAAGAGCCTTTTTTGGGCCCAGTTTCTCCAGTATGGAGAGCAACAAAAAATTTCCCCGGCTCCATTTTATCGTTCGGGCCCCTGCAGTGCCCCCGCAGCCCAGCAGGGGTCAGCCCGGCTCCGGCCGCGGCTCCGGGACCCCGCGGGCGGCCCCGGCCCCGCCCGGCCCCGCACGGAGCTCGCGTTAGGTTCGCGTTACACCGGGGAACTCGGGTTAAACCGGGGAACTCCCGGTACACCGGGGAACTCGGGTTAAACCGGGGAACTCCCGGTACACCGGGGAACTCGGGTTAAACCGGGGAANACTCCCGGTACACCGGGGAACTCGGGTTAAACCGGGGAACTCCCGGTACACCGGGGAACTCGGGTTAAACCGGGGAACTCCCGGTACACCGGGGAGCTCGCGTTACACCGGGGAACTCGCAGTGCCGCTCGGCTGCGAATGGAAAAGGAAAGTAACCGTGGAGAGGAGGAGAGGACTCGATTCAGGCATTTCTGTGTCGCCTCTAAAGCCTCTGCTCTGCAATAGGAAAAATATTCTGAAGTTACCCACACCTGGGTGTGGGTAAGGTTCCTCCCGAACAAACCGAGTGGAAGCTGGATGTGGAGAAACTCCTCGGACAGGGAATGGCACAAGGGACCTGGGCATGTGCCATCCTTTTACTCTGCTCAAAAAGTAAATATTTACCAACACACCTCATTTTCTATTTGCTGAGCTCAACTTGGTGACAACACAGAAATCTCTTTTTTGTTGTTGTTGTTGTTTCAATAATGTGTTGAGTTCCAATGTGAGCTTTGATTTGTTTGGTAACAGATTCAAGACTTACTTCCCAAATATTTCCAATGGGATCATGAGGCTTGTTTGGCACATGCTCTTATCAGGACTCCTTGTGTAGTTGTTTGCTCATGGGCCCATTTACCTCCTCTTCACTGGCCATGTCTGCTGATTATTGTCCCATACTCTGAAATACTTTTGTTATCTGCAAGACAAAACAGAAGAGCTCAAAGCAGTGCACTCTGAGAAATGGACAGTTCACACGTTTCAGTAGGGTAAACAACTTGTATTAGATATCTAAATCCAAAATAATTTATGATTATTCCAGGCAAGAGACAAGCTGAAAGCAAGCAGCAAATTCTCCCACTGATGTTCCATCATGCCCAGATGATATTCTGAAGCTTTCCAAACCCCAGTGTTTTCCAAAGCTTTGCCAAAGACTGGGAAGGGTTTGTGGAAGAACTTTTACCTTTGTTATTTAGTAAAAGACTCGTGTGAATACAAGCACTTCCCCCACTCAGTTCTTAGAGCAATTTAGTGTATTTACCTGCTGTTAAATGGGTTCCTGACTCCAGATTTAAGAACCTGGAATGTGGCAGAGAGGGCATCTTCCAAATGCCAATCCATATGATGGATCTGTGGCTCATCATGAATAAAAAACTTCACAGGCATTCAATTGCAATTGAATGTGCAAGATCCAGTCCAAAGTTCAATTCAGAGTTTTCTTTATTAAAATACCTTTTCACATTTCTTATACTAACGCATTTGCATGGACACTCATGGGATGCTGAAAGAACATTTGTCAACAGAAGAGAGCTATGAAGTCAGTTGTGATAGGCTCATGATACAAACACAGGGAAAAATAAATTGCACAATGTGCACAAATTTGCACAGGGAACAATAAATTAGAGATATTAATCAGTATTTTTTTCAGCTTGAAATTTTAAACATTTGGAATGGAGGATATAAACCCCTTTTGTGTTTCTTGCTGGTTTTGCACCTTTGATGCAACGCTTAAAGCAGTAACAATATAAATATATACAAACCCATGGCCTCTTTTTCACTATTTTGTAATTAAAATGAGAACCTTCTTACCTGTAACTCAGATGTTGTAGGAATTTAATTTGAAGTAAGAAAAAAAGAGCAACTGCAATGTCAAAACACAGCTGGTTAAGGGGTTGGGGACAGTATTTTTGCTCTTTTGATTTGTGTTCTTTTTTTAAACTAATGCAGCCAACATAAGCATGGGCTGCAGGATTAGATCTGTGTCAAACTAGATCCATGTTAGTGGTTTATCATTCTATAGAGAAAAAGGATGGGTATGGAATTCTATACTGGAGAAAGTGGGCACAAGTACAACTTCAGATCTCTCCTAAAATCAAAGGAATAAGGATTGTACATAACAGGATTTTCAGGTACAAACTCGCAGACCTGGGTGTGTTATATCCACTCAATGAAGACTTTTCATAGAATCAGCCAAAATAACTGTGATGGACAATCATTTCTTGAAGAACCATCACATCAAATTTACCAACAAGCATCAGAACTTTTAATGGGGACAAGCAATTTAGCTAAGAATGAAGACTGTGCCTCTGATAGAAGCACTTGGTAAAGTCTGAATCTCTGACAGTTATTCAAGTTTTTAGGGAGCCTGGAGCTCACTCTTCCCTCAGGCCCTCCCTGCAGTGTCACATCCCCGTGAGCTATAACTGAGCTGGCTCCAAGCCTGGTAGCAGTCCAGCTGCTGCAGCACAGGGAGCTCAGCACAAGCTGCAAGATCATGTCAAGGTACATGCCTGGCTGGCCAGGCTGTGCTGAGCTCTGTTCTGCCACAGTGGTGGCACTGATAACCAGCTTCGTGAGTTTAAAGCAAGCTTAGCTATTTCAATGTCCTACTGTTATCACAGTAGTTGCTGCATTGTAGAAATGTACTTCCTCAGCTGTAGCTCCCCCTTTGTTTCCTTAGAGCATGATGAATTGGAGGCAAAAAAGGCACAATTGCATTAGCAGGAGAAATTACAGATGAGAACCTGGGTCAGTGGTTTCTAGAGCCACTTTCCTATGAGAATTTTATTCCTAATTTTTTTCCATTAAATGCTTTGGGAACATCTCTATTGTTCCTCCTAAGGAAATAAACTTTGAAAAGACGAGTCTGGCAAACTCATAAATAACTGCTGCAAAGCCTTTGAAATACTTTCAACATCTTCCATCTTGGCTTGTTTTCTTCTCCCAGATGATCTTTGAGGTGACTCTTCTAGGTAGCATCAGGATGCCCATATATTCTCTGCTGGCAAAAAGAGCAAAAGAGAAAAAAAAAAAGGTGTGAGTATAACTGTGCCTCTACCTTCTGTCCTGCAACATAATCCTTTAGAACCCTCCACAGTGAGCTAATAAATACTCACTGTTCTCTGGGGAGATGTTGGTATTATCTTCATAAGAGAATAAAAAAAATAAGACAGTGGGAGATTTAGAGTAACAATTACAAGCTAGACCCCAAAACTCTTAATCACCAACATCTATGAGTGCTTGCTGATAAAAGTTGGATTTTTAAGGGAACTGCTGGCACTTAACACACCTGGAAGTCAGATCCCTTATTTATTAGGAGATATTCAGCTGCCACAGTCAGACCCCATGATCAGTCCCAGGAGAATGAAAACCTTTTCCTAAGGGCTGGTATCTCACAGGGAGCAGTGCAGCATCCGGCTGCTGGACACTGTGTTCCTGCAAGAACCGTGCCAGGGGTTATCTGCAGCACCCAGTGGGGCAGAACCCTGGCACTGGCAAGCACAGAGGGCAGACAGAGCCATCCTCTACACCAGCCAATGGGAATGGGCACAGAGAGAGCCCCAACTTCATTGTTCTTACGTTATATGACAGAAATAATTCTGCCCACTGGGGATTCACAACTGTCAAGTCTTTCCTGACATTGGCTGCCAAAGTAAGTCTCCCTCCAAAAAGTTTCTGCTCAGGGTACATGGTGGCCTCTAACCTAACAGTTCAGTCTGTCAGCACTGAGGCGCCTAATTCCTTTTGTGGACTTACCCCCAAAGGATTTGCCCCATGAGTCAGAGGAATTCCTGGTTTATAATTCAGTGTTTATTTCAGAGTATCACCTTGTTTTCCATATCCTGACTGCCTGAAATCCCCCCCCAATTTTAACTGGACACATCCTTCATCTTCCTTTCCTGTCTGAAACTATTGTGCCATGTTACTGTGCACAATTAAACACAGGTCCCCTTTGGAGCTGGCAATGTGAATTCCTTTAACACTGAGAAAGTACTTTTGGGAACACTTGAGTAAGAGGAGAAGGTAGCTGAATAACACCTAGAAATTCCTCCAGAGAGATGTAAATTGTACAGGTTTCTGTCTCAGAGGGCACATGGTTGGACAAATAGGCAGCTAAAAGTACACAATGTCTTCATGTACTGCCAATCCTCCTGAACTGCTAGGACAGAACCAAACAAACAAATACACAAACATGTCTAGGAGGTAGAAGGAGAGGAGGAGATATGAAGTCAGAACGTACTGCTGAGGTAAATTTGACACAATACCAATTAGTGTTTGGCGAAGTGGCTATCTCATTGTCAAGATATTTCCTTCAATATGTTTTCAGAAACTGGAACCGTTAAATAACTTAGAAAGATTGCCAGCTCTGATTTCAGGAAGGAAACCTCCTCCCAGTTCCTCTTTAAGTAATTCATTTCTTTTGCAAATACTTCCTATGGATTGCCTTTAAGATACAAATTTCTGTAACAGAGGAGATGGAGGGAAGCAATCCTTGACATAAAACTTCAAGTTCCTTTCTAAATGACCTAAAAATCCAAGACATTCAGGTTCAAGGTACTCTGGACTGCAAATCAGTCACAAAGTGTACTGCAGCTGAGCCTTCATATAGTTCAAGTAATTCAAAGTTTGACTGATTATTTTTCTAATCCACCACCTTTCTTCACATAATACACTTTCAATGCACCTGTGTCAGTACACAGTGTTTACTAGAAACCTTAACTCAATTTTGTGATGGTCTCTCAGTGAAGAAGCAGCCAAGTTCCTAAATTTCCCTGCTGGATTATATTTATTTTGACAGAAACTATGTAGGGGCAAATGCACAAAAGCAGGAGTAGCAACCATTAAAATGATTGCTACATCTTCCTTCTCCACAGTGCAGTTTTCTGTTCTGTCTGTGACATCTGGAAGTGCAATGCAGAATTGAATGTTAACAGACTTTGTCTGAGCAATGGAATGCACATTATTGGAATTTAGGGAGTTAAAAGGACTTTGGGATCTGATGAGTCTCCACCACCATTACTGAAATAAAAAGGCTGCATATCCTCCCTGAAAACAGAGCCCTTAGCAAAATACTGCTCTCTGCAGTGGTCCTTTGTCTCACACTTCTGGAACACCTATTACTTCCTAAACAGAGTCAAATTCTACAAGTTTTTTGACAGGCCACTCCAGCTAAGTGATCCACCTGGTATTCTCTGGGATTCAGATGCCAGCTGACCAGCCAGGCTCCTGGTCCCCTTCCACTCACAAATAAGGGAGCAGGAGATCAAACACAACTTCACCTCTGAGCCAAATGCTTAATTTTGCTATCAAGAAGGAGAACAGCTGGAGAGGAAGTTTAAGCCACTTGATCACTTTATAAGGAGTATTTTCCTTTTCACGAGTGGGATCAACACCTCCTCATTTGGACCAAACCTCTGAGATACATCACAGTTAAGCACGTGTGAAAATGAGCTACTGAAAAAAAAAATGCAAGGAAATAATGATAAAAAGCACCTTAGTAGCTCCTGCCTCTTCTGTGCTCATCTGTGTGGCTTGTAAAGTGTTGAGAGGCAAATAGAGGGAATGGAAAAATCTATAAAGAAACTCATCTGTCCAGTCCAATTTTAGGTCACTTATTTGGAGAGTTCAAAAGAGGGATGGTGCTGCTTTTTGTCACAGGCTTTATAGGGAAGGGAAGTGGGAATTTAAGAAGCAGAAGACAAGGCTTTTTTCTTTTGCTGAAGTACCAATAACCAAAGAAAGGCAACAGTTAATACATGAGCAGTCTTCTAAGGAGGGGACAATATCTCAGACATGCACTGAATAAGGCAATTTCTAGGAAAATCAAGGAGGATGTGCAAGTGTTATAAAACTGACTTTGCTCTGGGGTGTTTCTGAAAATGAGATTAGTTTTACAGAATAAGTACTTCTATTACCCTCCTACTGCTAGAGAGTAATAAAAGAAACACAAAGAAAACACTGCCCTCAGCTGACACTTTTCTTCCTTGAATCTGACATTACTTCATAGATTGTTTGGTTTGTCTATTAAAGCAAGCTTTAATAGCCCAATTAATTATGAAAGTGGTTCACGCAGGGTGGTCAGTTTATTTTCACTGACTTTTTATTATACTTCTGTGGAGAGATATTTTACTCAATTTTTGACCATAGGAAAAGAAAAAAACCACCTTCAGGTCCATTAGAAATTATGAAGGCTGTGAAAAAAAGAAGACAAAACCTCCTCCCTGAGCTTACGCCTCATGTCTGTCACAGCCATGCTTGACCATTTTTTCATTTGTGTTGGACAGGGACAAACTTTCTTCTGCATGACTCTCCAAGGAATGCCTGGTATAACCCAGGGGAGGGTTCAGCTCAACATATTCTTAGAAAACTGAGAGCAAAGAATAAAAACAAACCTTTAAACTAAGAGAGACAATGACACTATAAACCCTCCTGGCCTGTGTTAATATGAGTCTGTTTATTGTAACACAATCTGTGACCTTTAGTGCACTGCCAGTGTCTGTAAATAATACAATGGGCTGCCTGTGTATCCCATGGGGATGGGAGTGCTGATGGAGCCTTTCAAAACTCAAATGGATGCCATAAGCTGACGTAGACTGTGCTATTGTGATTCTTATTTATGAGTCTCTCCTTTTTTTCTTTTTAAGTACAAGCTCCAAAGTCACAGAGTGGGTGGCAGAAAAAACAACCGTCTGCATAGGCTGAGTTGGGTTTGATAGGATACCTAACATTCATAAAAGTACTCTTGAAATGTGAGTTCTGAGTTCTCTCCTGAGAGCAGAGTAACAGCTCATTCAACATGTTTCTTCTATTTAAAAAAATTCCATATCTTGTCATTGGATTCTTAGCACTATCAAGCTGTTCACCACCTACAGAACCTTCACAAAACTTCACATTTTTTAGCTGAGATCCTCCATATATGGATGGTATTATTCCCACTTCTTGGTTAGAACAGCATAGCTGTGACCCAGCTATGACCCAGCTTTGTACTCTGCAATAAAAACTATTTGCCTTTAAACTTTCTTACAAGGTCTCAGTTTACTGCCAGCCCTTGGAGTCATCCCACCTGCTCTACAAGTGGATGAAAACAAACCCAGGGGGAAACAGCCACAGACAGTGAATAGAAGGGACTTCTGCAAGTTGGGCTGATCACCATCCCTGCTTGGTTCAGCTCTCACACCTTAGGAAGGAGCTCACCTCTCTTGGCATTCCAGTCACAGGGTGTGTGTGAACAGGCACATCCCAAGCACATTCACTGGCACTGCACAGCCTGGGGACTGGCAGATAGGATTGGAACAGCAGCTCTGTCCCCAGTGATGCAATGACCAGGAAAGCAGTTTTCATGTGCAAATCTCCTGTGCCTCACCTTGTGCCATCCTGCCAGCGTTTGTGGCACAGAACCAAAGCTGTGCACGTGCTCAACACAAACTCCTGGAAGATCTGTGCACCAGCTCCACCAAAATCCAGCCCCTGCCACAGACTCCTAAAACTGGCCATTCTATAAACAGAAGACTGAAAGCCTGATTCATAAAAATAAAAACAAAGGGATTGCTCCATATCTGTCCTGCAAAGGTCCTGAGCAACAAATAAACCACATCAATACTTGAACACCATCTCACCAGATGCACAATCATCTCAACCCATGTCACTATATTTAATTGCTTGCATAAAATACTTACAGAATTCCTGTTTTCCACAGAATCTGCAAAATAAAATACAATGTATAAATTACGAAATGGCACCTTGCAGAGTGACCAGTTTTATGTTCCAGAAAATACAGGTGTAGGTACTTCAACCTTTTTGTTCACTTTGCAATGATATAGAATTCCTACCTACATCTAAGGTTAAAGCTCTGGGCTTTAAGGAGTATCCAAGTTCTAGTTTAATCCAAGTACAGGGGTGAGACATTTCAAAGCCCTTCATTGAACAGGACCTGTTTGGCAGCTTTTCTCATCATGTGCTAGAGCAGAAGTCTCTCCTGAGGGCACAATCTGTTACTGGGCAAGAGAGTCTTCCTTTTAGAGGCAAGTTCTCATCAGCATTTTACTTCCTAATCCAATTCCTTGCCAGGAAAATAATGTATTGCAGAAATCCAGTAGAAGATACAGTTTTCAGGACAAAAATAACATCTTGCAAAGACACCTGACATTTTATTAATAAAAAGATGCTTGTTCCCAATGAAAAACCTGAGGCCAGCAAGGGTCAGTGGACTTTAAGATTGGATCATAGGCTTTTTACCAAAAAAGTGGATTTAACTATTCAGAATTTCACAGAATATGCTCAAATATCAAAACATAAATATTTATTTTCCCTTTCAAAGTAACTCCAGTTTTTGGAGAGGACTTCAAGTCTTGTTACAAGTATTCATCTGTATGTTCTATTGAGATATTTCACATATAACAAAAGTAAGTGCTGAATCTTGAAGGGCATTTTCTTGGAAAGTGTATCAGATTTATCAGAGAGAGACTGTGCGAAGGGAATTCATATAATGTTCAAAACAAAGGGGTTGAACTGAGCCTCTAAGTTAATCTTCCCAGTATTTTTCATATAAATGGGGATTAGTTTCTGAATCTATGTTTTTTTCTAATTATATATTTTTTAAATAGCAAATTTAAAAATCAGTCTTCCAAAGGAAGAACACTTACATAAATGTTGAAAAGTTCCCTGAAATCACTATATGAAGGACGTTATGCAGAGTACTACTACCATTATTAGACCCTAATAAAAATCTTTGAGAAGATTTTTGTCAGCCAGCAGAAGTAACAAAGAAACTGAACACAGGTGAAGGTCTCTGGCACAGTACATTCAGAGTTTTCTACCCAGAAATTCTAGGCTAAGCAAAGGACTAAAAACTGAGGTGACTACAGCACCTTACAGCAGTGCATGAACTCAATTTCAGTACAAAACTGACCTCAGTGTTTGGCAAAATCGATACACATATGTTTAGACATTAGGAAACAAAATAAGAAGTTACATGGAACACACTCAAAAGCATTTTTGTGTCCTGGAAGCCAACAGAATTGAACAAAACCACTGCTGACCCAGTGCTACATCAAAGCTTGGCTTTAAGTGGACAAAACCATACATAAAGTTTATGAAGTGAGGCATTAACAAGCTGTCGTTTAGTCTCTGTCACAATGTATTGTTCTCACAGGAAGGAGGAAATGAGAAATTTTGTATAAATTCCAGACTTCAAACAACGGGATGTTGGCTACCCAAAGCTTGGAGGTCACAGTGACAGCAATCCCGCCTCCTTGTTACCTGTCACCCACATCCAGAGCACTGGGGCTCTCTGAGTGTCACAGCTCTGCCAGGAAATGTCACACTCTGTGTCCAGGGAAGTGCTGCTGGAAGCCTGGGTGATTTCTACCAGGTACCACTCAGGGCAGCCAGCAGGTAGCCACTAATAAAGGCAGAGTGATACAGTGCTCTGGCTGGTTCTTTACTATGTCAAACTTTTCACAATCTTTTTATTTCATATTTGTTTAAAGAAAAAAGAAAAAAAGAGGTGGTTTTAATTTTTTACTAGTTTTACTGTAGAACTGAGAGATTTTTCATAACACCAGGTCTTCCCTTACTGCCAAAAATGGGGAATCGTGAAATGCTGGATTCTAGACATGCAGAAAAACTGGTTAAGCTTCTATAGAAGCTCCATGTTTTGTGAAAGGGATCAGAGCTGAAGGTCTGATACTGGTGATTTTTAAAACATTCCCAAGTCTAAAAAAGGTAGGTGGTTTTATGGACTTCTGATAGACCTAAACTCTTGCTAGTACTTCTAGTTAAAGGGATTTTAAATTCAAAGAATGTATTTTTACAAAGGAGTACATATAGCAGGAATTTAAGACACTGTCACCCCACACCTGCTCTCCCATTTCTTGTTGCTATGTTCTTGTTATGGAGAGGAGAATATGTGCCTAAACAGCTGCAATTGTCAATTCACCTCCAAGTCACCTCCAGCCCTGGTGAAAGCCAAGATGTCAGACTGTGAACCAAAGGTGCTGAGCTGCAGACACACACAGCGTTCTGCCAAGGCCTTTACTGGAGCAGTAGCTTCCATCAGGGGATCTTGGCAGGCAGCTTGGGAACAGCTCTGACACGGGACATGCCTGTAATCCAGCTCTGCATTGGAGGTTCAAGCAAGGTCAGAAGCTCCCTGCATATTTGTGCCTTACTGAAACCATCTGGCTTTGCCTGATTTTTGGCTGAAGACACTGTAAGCATTTGGCTCCGGAATCAATGTCTCACAGGTCCAGGACTTAGTCTAGAAACCTAAAGATCCAAAAAGGTTTTATCCTGGAGAAAGGACAAGTTATTTGCATGGGTTTGGACTGCCTGCAGCTATCATGTGCTCATAATACCTGAGTTCTGAACAACAAAATGAATCCCCAGACCTTGTGAGTTCTTTCTGTGCTGGAAAAGGATTCAGTGGGAAATTCTGGCTAAAATGAAGGTGTTAAGCCTGAGGCTCAGTAGCAGGAAAGTATTTGAGCAGATTTCCTGATTGCTAGAGCTGATTTCAAATAGATTTGTTCCAAACCTCTGAATGCAATGGGGATTTCTCATGCCTCTTTCCACTGGGATATATTTATTTTTCCATAGTACATTGTTGGTTGCTGTAGGACTCTTAGAATTTCCTGTCTCAGTGCTGCAATTGCTTCCAAGTGACCAATTAATTTTTCCAGACTTAGCAGCATAAAGGCTGGCTCTGCATTTTATTTGCTGGATTTCCACTTTCCTAATAAGAAATTGGCAATTGTTATCTTAAGATAAGCCAAAATGAGCTCAGTCCAGGGCATACAGTATCAGTGCAAAGCCTATCACTGGTTTCTGTGAGCTTAGGGTTTGACACACAGTGAAGACAGAGTTCACTGAAGGAGCAAGAATGTACCAGTAACATCATCTTCCACAGGAAGTGTCCTGGAAAAACGTGAGGAAATCTGTGAGCTGGAATTGGCTCTAATTCTTCTCAGCAACACGAACAGGACTGAGCTACCCCAAGAATTGGGACCAATGTTGAGGGAAGGGCTGGAACTGAGATAAAGAACCAGCATGGAGATGCTTGGGCTTCCTTCCCCTGCTGCCTCTTGGGAAGATGAAAGGTGTGATGGAAATAAATCATGCCTCCACCCAGGCAGCTGAACTAGTGTGTGACACATCCTGACCCTCCCTGAGGAAGAGCTGCCAGCCTGGGCTGCTGGACTCCAGCATAGGCAAGGGAGGCAGCAGGGCCACAGCCATTTCATCGTTCCTGGCTGTCGCTTGATTTAGACAATTGCCTGTTTTGCTTACATTTTGGTATAGTCCAAAGTCACCTCTTTCTGAACAAAAAGCAGCAGCTTTGGGACTGGGCTGGATATTCCTGACTCACAATATGCTTTGGCCTTTTCACAGAGCAGCCAGAGAAAGCAGGATTTTAAGGAAATTCTTTCATCCTGGTGAGCCTGAAGGACTTTTGCACAAAGGTGTTACTGATCTGAATGGCACTAACTGCGACCATTCTCAAAACTGCCATTTGGATGTAAGGTCTGATTTAAAGTTGAGGCTTGAAGTTTTTGGTATTTTATGTAAAATACAAAGTAACAGCCCATTGCTCTAGAAAAGGCTTCAAAACAATACCCGGGTGAATATCCTGAACACTAAATATGTTTCTGAATTAAACTAATCTTTCAAAAACAATGCAAGGACAACTTCTTATCTCACATTTGCTTGCAGAGACAAAGTGAGCAGAATCCTCGTTAAACTCTCATTACAGCAGAGGAAATCCAGCATCCAACCAACCAGAGACTGACATTATTTGACTTTCAATCAAAACATACCTGACTAGAATGGAATTTCACAAATTACCTGCTTTTCCCACTGCAGATGAGTTAACTGTAGTTAACCACATGTAGGTCTTCTGGGATTTGAAATGTACATTTGACAGTTTGTTTCTGTCCATCTCTAATGTAAAACCACCTCCTGAGTCCTGGCACTCAGAATGAGAAAATAGCACAGCAGGGAGGATGGGGAGCCTTATCCACAGTATGGTGGAGGCACTCAAATGGTAGAAGCAGGAGATAATATAACCAGCACCAGGAAAATAAAAAGAAAAGGAATAATGACAGATGCTCAGTATACTGCCAACAGCCTGGGGCCTGGGAAAGCTCAGAGCATTATTGGCACTATGGATTAACGGGGCAGATTTTGGGTATGAACAAGCAACAGCTATAGAACTCAAAATACAGAAGTTGGTTACTGCTATGGCATCTGCCTTACTGGGGACAGCAGTGAGAGTTGTCAGAAAAATGAAGGGGAAAAATGTTCTAGCTCAGTCACAAAGAATTGCAACAGATGTAACAACTATTGACTGTTCTTCAGCTTCCTCTCTAGTGCACATAATTTCTGGAATGCACAGACAACCACATAATAAGACAAAATTGCTTATGAAGCACTCAATTCTAATTAAACCACAATAGTTACCTACCAACAAATAATAATAAAATGTTACATTGGTCTTAGGGGTCAAATCTGTCAAACTGTGTAGCTGACATCAATCCTAAACTCACGTGATTTCCATAAGCACACGTATGTCTGAATCACTGCCTTCCTGAAGTAGGTTGGACTCCTGGGCTTTTGCTCAAAAATATCAAAGAATAAAATGGTAAATCAACTGCACCCACTAGCCACGTTCAACATCTTTCACAATTGGTATCATTTAATATATTAATATATTAAAGTAGAAGAAATATTTCATAGGGATCCTCCACTTCATTTATACTTTGCCACCTCACAATCACACAGCCTATCAAAAATCCAAGGTAGTGTTACATGAACTGTAATGTAGTACTGCATTGCTGGGTGATGCACTGCTTATCTATTTGAAACACTTTTCCTGTGTATCAGTCAGGAAAAACAGACGTGATTGAAACAATAAGCTGGTACTGTGTTTCCAAGAATAACTGAAACTGTAGAATGTTATACATAAAAGAGCAGGTGGACAGCAAGATTAAGGGGTGTTTGCAGATCCTCTGGTTAATTCACTTCAGTCTTTCAGTCATATCCCACTTTACTGCAATTCCCACCTTATTTTAAGTGCTCTTTGAGTTTCAGCTCTGCTGTACCAACCTGGAGTTTACATCCTTCTGGTGCATAACACATTCTGTTGTGCCAAAACCAGGGCTGGTGAGTGGTGTGATAGTCACCCTCTGGGCAGAGCAGGTGAGGGTTATACAGCAGCTTCTGCAGCTTTTTATAGGTCCAGTTCACACTCACTGGAGAACATTTCAGAACATTTGTGGCCTTGGGGCTCAGTACTAAAATAAACAAGGTATTTTCTCTTGGTGGTCCTGCATGAAGTGCTTGGCCATGCTCTTAAGTGTGAAAGATACTCTGATTTTCACTACAAGGCTGTGAAAAATAAGTACAACACATAGGCACAGCACCAAGGATTCCAAAATTCCTTTGCCACTGCTGTCACTTTCTAAACACTTTGCCTTAAATGGATGACCTAATCTCTCTGTTTATTCAGCTGTAAAATGGAGATAAAAATTGCCATGTAAGCCCTAACAAGGGAAAATTAAGTAATGTTTTCTAAAGTACGTGGAGACCCTCACATAAATGATTCCCCAGAGACAGAATATTGTGTCAGAGGTGGGAAATGCCTTATAGAAAAAATAGAAAATTAAAGCACAACAGCCAAAAATTAAAAATGGCATACAACAAAGCCTGAATGGGGACAAAATGTGAACAGTTTGCAGCCCTAATATTTACAAATCTAGACTTCCTTACACAAAGAGAGGAGAGGAAATCCTTTCCGATTTAGACTTTGACAAACTATGATGAAATAACCTTCTTTCAACGTGCTGTCTCCGAACTCATTAGTGCCAGAACATTTATAGACAGTAATTGCAAGCAAGCTGCTACTGCCCACACACAGGTCTGTGTTAGAGAAGCTGCTGAAATGATCATATTGCTTTAAAGGCTTTTAGAGTCTGTCATTGGAGACTTTATAGATATTTGCTGGAGTTACACCCAAAGCAAATGGAATATTTTATAGCATGTGACAAACACACTCAATTAAGAGACAAATGTTTCTCTTGAGCAGTTTGAGATAGCAGAACATAGAATCCTGATCCCTAATGGGGATCTAGATTCAGATCCAGATGTATGGCCCAAATGTTCAGCAGATCCAGCACAAATGGGCTGATGAAGTAGATGTTACAAATATTAACATCACTGATTGATAAGAAACCATGAATATGTCATGCAATTTATCAGCTTCTGTGATTTTGTAGCTGCACGTTGGTATCTTCCTATCCTATGTGACCTGCAGCTCCTGTTTATTATGGCACTTACCTTCTAAATATTCAGTCTAAATATCTTATAAAATATTCAGTCACAAATTTATCCCTAACCTCTACACACGTTTCCTTAAAGTGTTTAATTTTTCACTAGCTTACTTACCATTATAAGTTTTTCTGATTTCACTATAAACTGTTTCAGTCCCCTTCTGTTCAGGAGCTGGAAAATGTATTGGCACAGAATCAATTTCATTTCTTTTTATTTTCTTTTTTTCTTTTCTTCTTTTTTTGTGTGTGGTTGGTTGGTTTTTGTCTGCCTTATGAAAAGCTCTTTAAACAAGCAGAGCACATTTCTTTACTTTCAGAAGAAGCAGCTACATAAACAGCAATGAGCCTGTGGAGTCTGTGTGAAAAAGCAAATACAAGCCCCTCCCCAAACCCAGCCTTTAAAGGTCTTGAGAGAAGGATGTCACCTTCTGTACAAAAATGCTGATGAAAATCTGCTTTCCTTTTTAATTTGACTTCTTTCAGTTAAACTGAGTCTCCTCGAAAACCTCAGAATTCTACCAGCATCACCTCCAATTTCTGTGGACCTTCAAACAAACTAAGAAGTTAAATTTTTCTAGTTAAATAAAAAAAAAGTAATTGTTGTTTCATCTTTGAAAAAATAAAAAAAAAAGGAAATAAATTCACATTTCAGGATACAGAATCCTGTGCTTTAGCTATTAGAAACCCCCAACATTTAAAGAATTCAGACATAATGATTGGCAGACTCAGAGTCAAGACTGTTACTGTTCTGCATTGCCCTGAAGAATCCAAGTGTCTCTGGCTCCACATTCTGATTTCTCAAAGTTAATTTCTTTTTTTTTTTTTAATTCTCTTCAGCCTCCTTTAAATGCTGTGAGCTAATACATCAGAAGGGAGTTGCAAAACTTTTATTAATTTAAACAATAGCTACACTTCCCCAAGTGTCTAACCACAGCTTTCAAACTTGCAGCTTTGCCATGACCTTTCTGCAAAATAATTTGAAGATCTCAAGGCATATTTCAAATGCTTACCAACTACTGCTTAAATGATCTATTCAGTTTCCAATGAAGTAAGAATTAATCTTCTTGGAATTTTAATAAGAGGTAGCTCATTTTGTTTAGGACTGTTTTTTAGCAGGTTCCAGTCCTAAATCTACTCCTATTGACTCTGTGCTAGGACTTGGTTTGAGGAATTTCCTTAGTTTGCTTTTTTATTTTTTTATCATACCCATTTCATTATATTGTGATATAATGCCACTGCCCATGTTATTTCCTTTGTCAATCTTCCAAAAGTCGTTTTAGCACTCAAAAAATGTGCCAGAAGAAATTACTTGGATGATTTGACATTTTGTTCCCACTAATTTTATAATGTTGCCACCCTGCAGATAACTAACCAGATATAAAAGTAAAATAAAGAAAACATTCTTACTCAGTCCCTCTTAGCAGTTTCTGCCTTGTCACCTAGGAATATTTTTTGATCTGACTTTAGACCCTGCTTTTGGTTTTGTTTAGATTCACAATGAAGGGTCTAAATCACCTTCCCATCTTTTTTCTCAACTAAGCTTTTGAAAAGACAAGCACTATAGTTCTGTCAAGCATACAAACTTGGTAAGTATTGAATTTAATAATCCCAGAAAGAAGTATTCCAGAAAGGACCAGATAGCTCAGACATGACTTGAAGAACAGGGTAAAACAGTGTTTTCAAACGTTAGAATTTTTTACTGATAAAGACAAGATGTGCATCCTTCTACAATAATTTCAACTTGTTTTGAAGTGACATTCAATCAATCCCAATTCCCAGAAGTGACAAAAAGGCAACTGCTACAGCTTAGATACTGCAGCATTTATTGCAGTAGCCTTTCACAGTACACAAAATATGATTCTCCCACTCCTGAGAACATTAGTATTGACACTGACAACAGTGGCAAGAGGAACAAATGATTGGAAAGATAAATTAAATAAAGGTTATGTGAGAGATCAAAGAAATCTGCAGTTCCTCAAAAGGCAGAATCAGACTATGTGTAGCTGCTGGATGAGCAATATGTGCCCAAAGAAAAGGTAAATGTGATTTGCTTTCTCTTCATTCAGAAAACAGGAGGAATCAAAAGAGGCATAAAAGGGATTTGGAGTAAGATGATTATCTGAAAATTCTGTTCCCTAGGAAGGGCTGATCATACCCACAGACAGACATGAAGGAATACTATGACTGGAAACAAAAGCTTAAACAACACCAACGTAGCAGAAGTATCAGTAGCAGACTGTGGCCAAATTCTCTCTCTGGGTGTACATGATTATTACAAGGGAATATTAAGGAACTTGGCTTTGCTTCTCTTTTCCCAAGAATAAATCTCATCCTGTTTTCATTGTGATAGGCAGTGTAGAACTCAAGAAATAACCTGGTTTCATAGAACTCCTTCTATTTAAGCAGCATCCTCAGGATGCTCTCAGAGAGGAACACATTAAATACTTTCTGTGCAGTTTCCATTTCCATAACCAAAGCACTCCACTGTGTCCTGAGGCAACAAAGGAAATCAATCAGGGAACTGTTCCTATCTGTATACTCCAGCACAATTCCATCTTACAGAATCTATCAGTGTTCTGTGTGCCATGCATAGGTCTGTAGCATGAGGCAGCACTCAATTAAAATAATCTAATCTCATTTACACACCATAGTAAACATTATTCTGTGGTTTAATGGGGTTCTGTCTACAGAGCATAGTATCACATACTATCTTACTACTTAATGTGATATACAGTAATAGTGTTATATATCAAGAATGGATGAAAATGCTGTTTTTACAGATGTTGATATTTAATTTAATAGGGCTTTTAATTTAAATAATACACTATCATATTTTACTATTCTAGACTGTTGTACAATGTTGTGCACACTGCCACTGTAGAACTGTAGCGCACACTCAGAAACAGTTGGAAAAATTATTAGCCCTGTTCTGAAGAAGAGTACAACAACTCTGGTCCTTCAGTGCAGAATTTAGCAGAGGTGGGCAAATAGCCTGCTTAAAACACAGGGAAGACTCTGTGATGAATGATATCAGGAAGTGAAAACAGCAAGGACAGGAGGACTGGCTGTTCCGGGAGGGCTTGGCTGCTAAGCTTGAAGAGTGAGCACCCTTACTCAAACATCTGTGCTACCAGCTAAACAATCATGTCTTTGGTCTCTTAAATAAGTGACTAGTCCTTCCTACCAGGAAGAAGGAAATTTATCCATTTCTTCCTCAGTCTGCTTCTCATTCAGCTGAAGCAAAGAAGCAAGAGCAGAGCACAAACTTCTCTTGCAGGGTTTTTTCACTCTCAGCTACTTGGAGCTTTTTAGAAATTTCTGAAAGGTTTAACAGCTTTCAACACAAGGCCATAATGGCATCAGAGTTCTCCAGATAACACAGAATGATTGAAGTGGGCATTTGGGTGGTGAATAAATTTCCATGGATATTTCTCCTTCACACTCTGAGGTCTGGTTACTGCAGGGAGGAGGACAAAGTTATCTGGACATCAATATCCTCATTTCTCTGTTTAAGGTACTACAAAATCCAGGATGGTCCCCAGGCCTCTCCAGACTAAGAGACTAAAGCAACACTGGTCTCTCTTCTCTATCAAAAGTGAATTACTGTTTTGACCCTTCAACCAGTTACTTTACAAAGGAGGAAATTCCACTGGTTTCTGTTCTCTCCATTATCTTACCCTGTGGCAACCTCAAGTGGCTCTCCATGAATTTGGTCTCTTTAACATGGAAATTTCACACCAGGCTGCCTTCTGCTTAGAGCCAAAGCTCCAGCTGGGAGCCTTGCTCCACACAGTCCTCCTGTAAATGGGAATGATTCCAGGGGAAGAACAGCAAGAAGAGCAGCACAGGAGCCACAGGATCAGCCAGGTTTAGGAGCACTCCTGGCAGGAGACTGTCAGCACACAAAACACAACCCTGCCATTCCCAGGCACCAATACCAGGCCAGCATCAGGGAGCAGCAAAAGCCCCAGAGTTGCTCCCAAACATAAACCATAGAGGCTGGACTGTTTATTACCTCTGTGAGGATCAAGCGTGGAGACTTCAACTTCAGTGTAATCCACCTCAGCACTCTCAAGGTCAGGTCCTGCCCCAAAAATATCAAGAAGATGTTTCTTTGTAGGACTGCAAGCCTCATTTGAGCTGTGGGCCTGATCCTGCTGCCACTGAAATTAATGGACAAGTCCCAAAGGACTTTGACAGGTGCAGGACCAGGCCCTACTGATGGCAGGTGGGAGTTACTCTAAGTTGTAAGGCCAGACCATTCCTAAGGGTCATCCTACTCTGAAAGGCAGAATACCAACTAAAGGCAGATTTCTGAAACTGTGGGACATGCAAATTGTGCCTAAAACTGTTAGTTGCAACATAACACCTTCAAAAATGGGACAACACAAAATGGAGTAGGGAATTACCAGAGCTTCTCCCCTATTCCTGCTCCAGCTGCCCTTCCCTTTCTCTCCCTGCAATTACCTTCCTGTTTTCTGTGGCTGCTATGGCAGAACACTTCCCATTCTGCACTTTCCTCACATTTCAAGCCATCTTTATGTCTTTCATGGCCTCCCTCATCACCTCTCATTCTCCAAATTTCGGCTTTGTCAATTAGCCAGTTTCAGCACTTTTCTCCTAAGCTACCTCCATGCCCCTATAAAGTATTTGGAATGGAACTCATCTTCCTCCTTAAAATGCTTTACTGCCAGAATACCCACAGAAAGCCTGGCAATGATCAGACATCTGACTTACTAAGATCACTGGCTGACAGGTACTGGCTACCTGGGTACAACAGACACAAGAAACAGCTGTTTCTTTCTACTCTGTTTTTCTTAGGGTGGGGATGGTTTTCTACCACATTTCTGTGAAAGCTGGAAGGAGCCACAACTGTCATTCAGACTGAAATTCTGCAGGACTGATTTGGCCAATTACTTTATTCGGATTTCATAGTAGGTTATTTTTAGATTTAATTCTTAAATATTTCAAGATCCAGAGAAGTGAAGAAAGGACAGAGAAGTAAAAGAAGCAGAAATCTGTAGAAAATCTTGTTTTTTAAACAAATCTGAATATTTTTTATATAGAATTTATTATTTTGAGTATAAGTTGTATTTTTATACCACCTATCATTAGATGGCCTGGGATCCAGCACAGCTGATTACAGTCCATAATGCAATTGATAAAAGGGTCCTATCAATGTCTTTTTGGACATGGGAAGAAAGGCATGGCCCTATCATCACTACCTCACCATTAGAAAACATCAAGACTTTCAATTATAAAATAATTTTTAATATCTATTGTTTAGGTATGGAATTACCTTTACTCTCATCTGTTGATTTCATGTGGTTTTCATTATCTTCAATGTAACCTGATCCTAAAATATGAAAGCCAAAACTGAGCTGACAAATTGTTTATTGTAATCAATGAAATAAATAAGTTTCACAGCTGCAATTCCTATTTTCATTATCTGTATTTCTATATAACACATTCTACTTTTAGATTCCCACCTAACACAATCAGGTGGGAAGAATGTGGCTTTTTAAATAATTAGCTAACAAACTCAAAAGGGGCAACTTTGTCTATGTCAGGTACTCTAAACATCATATCCACCTGTCATTGTCAAGTGCACTGAGATCCTGCAATGAAAGGTGCCCAGGCAAGTTAACATCTTTATACTGTGGCCACATCACAGGACCATGTGCCACAGCTCAAATTTCCTCTCTGAAATAATTTTCTTGCAGCTGTGTCAAAAGCAGAAAGTAATTTTCTTTTACCATGATTTCTCCATCTGTGATACTGTCAATTGATTGCCTGGGAGAAGTATCTGAGCAGATTTATAAACCAATCTGTGTAAGACGTGTTCATAAAAACTGTACAAAGACAAAATGACAGAAGATACCTTGGACAATGTTATTGGTATCCCTCTGTATTCCCAAAACACTGGGCACAATCCAAACAATAACTATGAAGTCCAAAACTTTAAATAAATGTTTAATTAAACCAACTTACTGACAGTCTTATAGCAAAATATCTTACCTGAATAGTAGTTTCCATCACTGGGCTGTCTTGTTAGTTTTTCACTTGTCAAGTTTGGAGCCAAGGGAGAACTGAAAAACAAACCAATAAAATTTGATGTAATTACCCAACACCAGTCAATAAAACCAACAACATGATTCTGTGCAAAGATCTGTCACTGTCTATGCTGACTGCCACATCTTTAACACTGAAATAATTAAAATTTTGCCTTTGCTTTAGGAGAAGCACTAGGAAACTTTAAAGTCAAAAATTTTCCCTATTGCATTATTCTTCTTTAAGACCTCTGTATTTTCAATTTTATTCCATATTTAAATGCATTCAAATACAGACCTGATGTTCTTGTATTTCACTTAGCTGACCTTTTTTGCTATTTTTAGAGTATTTCCTCATCCTGTTGTTGTGCTGGCAGGTGGTATACAAAGCACAACCATCTATTGTCTGCAGGTGTGTGCTGTACCAAGCTATATAAGTGAAGCAAGGCTTACAACCCTTTATACACAGAAATATTGCACTACTATCATAAAGCAGGTGTTGTGGTTTAACCCCACATGGCAGATAAATATCACACAGCCACTCACTTACACCCCTTCCCTGCCATGAAGGGATGGGGAGGAGGACTGGGAAAAGATAAACCCCACGGATTCAGATAAGAACAGTTTAATAATTCAAATAAAGTTAATAATAGCAATGAAAAGGGGAGAGAGAGAGAGAGAGAGAGAGAGAGATAAACCCCAAGGAAAACAAGGGATGCCCTGAGCAGCGATCAGCACCTCCCACAGTCCCAGACTCGGCGCGTTTTTGTCGCCAGGGCTGTGCTGTGATAGCGACCAGCACCTGCTTTATTCAGCCTTCAGTAACTCTGCAACAGAAGGGTCTTCCAAGAGGTGGGACCAGGCAGCTGCTTCATTTCGTCCATCTCCAAGGCTGCTGTACTGAAAGCCCACCAGGATTCTTCTGGGTCCTTGAAGTACCTGCTCCTGAGATAGTCTATGCCCATGGAACCTCTGGGCCAGTCCTGCTGGCGGCTTGTGCCACACGTTGGCTTGTGCCACACATTCCCAGTCAGGTTGATTTCAGCTCCAGCTGTCAGCTCTTGGAATCCCCCTCCAGAAGCACAAGTGGTGCTCTTCCCCTTCACAGCCTGATTACGTCAGGGTACGCTGTGCACCCGTATCTGCTACAGCCTTATACTCCTGGGGGGCTGACGTTATGGGCCACGTGATGCACAGAGTCCTGTGAACAAAGCTGTCCCTCTCTTCCACATGGCTGCAGGCACAGCCCCTCTAGTCTTGCTCACAGGTTTATTCAACTCACTTCTTGTGAAAATGGAGTAGAATTCCTTTCCATAGGATCAGGAGTAAGAAAGCCCTTCCACTCTGTCTGAGCAACTGCCCACTGCAGACCACAGTGGCAACTTTTCTGGAAGAACCCCCTCTTGTGATTATTTTTCCTTGCAATTCATGTAAGGCTGAGGTAGAATTTCCATCCCTTTCCTCATGTTGTCTCTGTAGGCCTGCAGAAAAAAGCAGGGTCTCCCCTGGTATGTACCTCAATATCTTCCTTGGCCAATCAACGCTTTCTGCTACCAGCTGAGATTCTGAGCCATGTATGCGGGGAGTAGAATCCACCTCCTCTTTGAGTTTCTCAACCAGTTTCTCCACAGCAGGGACAAGGGAGGAAGAGATTTTTCTGTGTATTACTAGAGTTGGAGGGCCACTGCCTCCACCATTGGTGCCTCTTTGCATCTCCAGACAACACTGCCAGTGAGATGGTGTACAACGATGGTGCACTCTGGTGTACACATTTCTGATACATGGTTTGTGCACATTAGACTTCAGCTGGATCTGTGAGTGACTGTGTGTTGTTTGGGTCACAATAAATTTTCTACCTCTAAGCATGGCTAATTCCCTCCTGTACTGGATACCTCTCTCCATTATGGTTCACTTGCCTGAGTGAAACAGAACATCTTCCTTGAAGAAATATTTTTCCTGGACAAGAGCTGCCTCCAGAGGCTGAGGACTTGTGTTACTCTTCCAATCACCTTGTCAATTCACCCTTTTCTAGAAAATGATCACAGCTGCTTGGCTTCCCTACCCTCTAATTCCACACCACCAGCCCCATTATCCCAGCATTAGAGCAGACAGGTGATAATGTGTTCACCTGGATGATGGCTGAAATCCCTTTGTATATCCTGCAGCTCACTCAGGGATAGGGATCAAGTGACTCTTGTTCTGCCTCTTCCTCCTGCTCCTGTTATGACCTTGCTTTGTTCTTCTTTAATAAACAAGCCATCTTTCCAGTGTATTTCTCTTCCCTTCTTGAGGGGCAACTGCTACAGACAGGGGCTGGTACTCTGGTTGAGCTGCATTACCAACCCCTGGGTAAATAATCACAGTGCTTGCTGCCAGAGTTTGAGTAGCCACTGTGCCTGTCACTGGAGTTTGAGTGCCCACTGTGCCTGTTGTGGGGGTTGGAGTAGCTGCAAATAATTTTTTGACTCTAAACAAGAGCTGAACCATGTTCAGCCACTTGCTGGTTCCTACCAATAGGACCATGCTGATTCCAACATCCCAAGTGTATTCAAAATTTTCCGAATTCTCAAATGCTCTGGTAATTAGGCTGAAGAAGAAAGGGAGGCTGTGGGAAGTTGTCTCTCCTCCATAGGCTGGTTGTCCGAGGAATTGGGTAAAAGATGTAATTGTGAATAATTCCCAACAGGTGTCTCCCCACACACAGGTGATGGCAGCGCTGAGTCCCCGACCAGGTGAATTAAAACAACACCCTCAGTTCTGCCCCGAAGGCAACAAACACAATAGGGAGCAGTGCAAGCACGGTGTTGGAGAACACAGCTCTTAGAGCAAACAAATCAACACCATGACCAGTGGCTATTAAATCACAAGGAATGCTTGTAACAAACCTGTTTCAACATGCACTGGTCAGATTTGTTGTTAACTTCGAGTCCTATGTTGGGTGCCAGAAAGGGCTGTTGTGGTTTAACCCCAGCTGGTAACTAAGCACCCCGCCTCACCCACCCCACTCCCAGTGGGACAAGGAGAAGGATTAGAAAAAGGTAAAACCCAAGTAAGAACAGTTGAGATAAGAACAGTTTAATGATTGAAATAAAGTAAAATATAATAATAATAGTCATAATAGTAATAATAATAATAATAATAGTAATAATAAAAATAATAGAAGGAGAGAGCGAGAGAGGAATAAAACTCAAGAAAAACAAGTGATGCTCAATACAATTGCTCAGCACCTATTGACCGATGCCTAGCCCAGCCCTGAGCTCTGACCAACGCCTCCCAGACAATTCCCCCCCGGTTCCTGTACTGGGAATGACACTCTATGGTGTGGAAGATCCCTCTGACAGTTTGGGTCAACTGTCCTGGCCACGATCCTGCCTGGGTTCTTGTGCCCCTGCTCACTGGCAGAGCATGAGAAGCTGCAAAGTCCTTGACTTAGTGTAAGCACTACTTAACTAAAACAGCAGTGTTATCAACATTATTCTCACACTAAATGCAAAACACAGCACTGTACCAGCTACAGAGAAGAAAATTAACTCTATCCCAGCCGAAACCCAGACAGGAAGGCACCTTACCCAGACATCTCCATGGATGGTCCTTTAGCTTGACAGAGAAAAACAAAAACATCTATTAATAGGCTGTACAAGTAAAGAATTTGAAAGTAAAAATGAAAAACAAAAATATAGTGATTGTCTGTTCCTGTCAGAGTAATTTCTCCTGGCTATCACAAAATCAATTTACGTCTTATATCTCATGTCTTATATCCTGACTATCTCCTAGGTCCCTTAAATCTATTTTTCACAGAGACCCTAGGTCCCAAACCCCAGATTTTAACCTAGCCAATTTAAGCAATCTGGGACATTCAAATGCTCCAAATTTTCTCAAATAATTTTCCATGTACAGCATATCACAGGATAAATCAGATTTACTTATTTTCTGAAATAACTAGGTCCAATAAAATACCTTAATGATAAAAGACAAATCCCTAAATGAAATTGTATTACAGAGTAGAAGGAAAAAACCTAATCCCATAAACTAATAATCTAAATTTGTTTGATGAGGACTAGAGAATAATCTGAGTTGGGACCCCAAATCAAATTGTTATAGCTCTATAAGGGATCAGAAACCTCCTCAGGCCCTGTCTACCTCTACATAGCCTGGGGCTGAATTTCAGACCTAGGACTGCGTGGGAACAGTGTAATTCTGGCCTATATTTGATAACCTTTGCTTCCCTAGTGCCTGCCCACTATTAATTATATGTTTTTTCCCAGTATACTTGGAAAGTTTCAGCACATTTGCAGCCTAATTTGGGTCACCTGGTATTTCTAAGTAGATTTTTTTAATTGTGTTTAGTCATCTCTGAAGCCTCACTCCCACAAGCCTTTGCTGCTGAGAGAAATGCAAGTTTAACTGTAATACATTTATCCCCAAACAAAAGGAAGGGAACCATTCATTACCCTTTTTCTTCTTACGCAAAAACCACCACAAAGCGACTGCTCCTGCTCCTGCCATGGCTGTTAGGACAAATGCAGCAATGACTCCTTTCTGCCACGCTGCTAAGATGACTGCAAATAAGAAAAGCATGTTTAAGAGAGTAGTTACAGTGATAGGTGAACACTACCAAATTCTGCAGCCCCTGACTTTTCATTTTACTTCACATCAACCTTCATACGAACTGGAGAAGATCTTGGAGGAGACTTGCATGCCAAGTTCTCTAGTGAGCCTCTCCTTTGTGACCAAAAGCTCAGTACATCAACAGTTTGGTTTCAGTTTGCATCTTGCTCCTTTGGCTTTTGGGCATCCCCTAAATTTTCCTATGTAAGCTGCAAAATCTCTGTTTATAAAGACATCTCTCTGTTTAACTTCTGCCAGCGGTGGAACAAAAACCACCAGTAAGGTGGTATTAGCCACTCCAGTAATGGAGTTATACTTAGGAACATCTCAAATCAGATGTCCTCACCTATAAAGGTGACAGAATAGGCAGTTCATCATTAATAAGCTCACCACTGATGGTTATTGGACGGCTCCTCACATCCACGCTGGCTCGGTTCGAAGCCATGCAATAGTAAGTCCCTGTATCCCTCCTCTTCATTGTTTTCTTGTGCCATATGGTTCTGTCTGAATATTCCCTTACTTCATGGAGAAGAACTTCACGATCAGTTTTTTTAAAAAACTTGAAGTCAATTGGCCAAGATCCTTCTTTTACAGAGCAGAGGAAAGCAGTATCACTGCCAACTTCTACTTCTCCATACGGAATACTGCCCAAACTGGCATCCCTGATTGGCACTACAGAGGAAGGCACAAAGAAAACAAATATTAGCACCATTAGAAATAACTTTGATGACAAAATACTGTATTATAGAAACACTTGCTTTAATGCTGAGTTAAACAGAGACTGAATGCACAGTATTAATCTTTCTGAACAGTCTCTGCCAGACAGCATCCTCTAGTAAATATTTTTATACACCCAGAAATAGAGAGGGCATGATGAAGAAACAAAGCAGACACAGGAAGAAATGATATCTATTCCACAGAGGTCAGTCAGTCTCTTTCCTTAAAATCCTTTGGATGCCCCTCTGGCCCCAGCCTACAAGTTATTTAATTTCCAGAAATAATACACTCAGCAGTTCCATAGTATAAATAATTATGGTGCAATTTATGTAGTTCTGCTTTCATAGTTATGTGGAGTTATGCTGTTTTATGCTAACTCTGTGGTAAGTGTATTCTTGTAACTTTTAATATACAATCGAGGGTGTCAGGAGATAACAGAACAAGTTCTCTAAAGGAATAAGCAAATCCCAAATTTCAATAGTTACAGAATATAGCAAGCCCAAGGAGAGAAGTTAGTTTGCATTTGAACAAGTTGTAACAATTTTTAAGTCTGCTGGTTTACAAATGAAGCATATGAGAATACACAGAACTACCCTACGAGCAGATGAGCTTCAACCTTTGTAATTACAAGGGGAGCAAAAGGACACACATTATGTAATGCAAAACTTGTAGAATGTCAGCAGATTGCAAAATGTTTGAGATATGAAGAATGTTTTGCTAAAATTCCCAAAGAAAAATTCTCTGGAAATATTCTAAATGTGTTTGGGGAAGGGCTATAGATAACACAAGGCAGATGTAAAGAAGGAGTCATTAAGGCAAAACTGGTACAGAAGCAGAGGAAGGAAAGCAGATTTGATGTGAAAAGATGCCAGTCATGAAAGCTGTGTTTGTATTAGGAAGCAGATTTAGATATCAGGCATGGGTTACTACAACTGAGCCCCTGACAGAGAGAATTGCTCTGGAAAAGTCCTTTTTGCTCTGGATAAGTCCTTTTCCAGATCTGGTACAGACAGAAAGGACAGAATACAGAGAATTCAAAGTCACCACCTCACCAGTGGTGGAATGTGGAAGACTGGCTCACCAGGCTCTAAAAAATTACCTTCTCTTCAGAACTTCTAAAAAGTGTCACAATATATCCCAAACTACAGCTCTGATAGCTGGGATAGGCCAGTTCCAACAAAGAAATACCCACTTGTTAATGGACTAAAATTATGCTTTGTGTTTGTTTATTTGTACCTTTGTTATTTCAAAATACCTTGACTTTAAATCTCCCTGGATAAAACTCTTCAGAGTTTTATCATTCAGCTTCTCTCTGCTGTTAGTAAACAGTGGAAGTGATGATTTTGAGGTGAGTACTAAGGTGCTGTAGTCTGGGTGAATGCAAATACTGTATTAAAAGCCTGGTTTGGGAGTTCAGCAAGTGGAGAGTGTGCAATAATCCCACTCAGAAGAAATGCAACAATTCTGGATTTATCTGTTCTAGTCATACACAACTCAGTGTCAAAACTCAGAAGGAAAACAGCCTATTAACCATAAGTTTATCTTATTAAGACCAACACAGTTTGGGTTTAAACCAGGATGCAAAACAGAAAACTCCTTGGTAGAGAGAAATTACCTCTTCTTTTTCAAAGATCAGAAATTGACTTCTGCTCTGGTCCTGGACTAATGTGCTCTGATAGTTTTAAGTCAAGTGAGCAATAACTTGTAAGCATTTCACATCCATTTTGCTTAGTCCACCATTTGCTGCTACAGTTTCTAAACTCTAAATATGGCACTGGACAAGAAGAAGAATTAAACAGACTTACCTATCACTGTGACATTTAGAATGTTGCTAGTTTTCACACCACTGGAGTGATTGTTTCTAGCATCACATTTGTATCCTCCATTGTCATTTAGCCCAATATCTTCATCCAAGAATGTAGCATATGTGTCATTAGTTACATTTTTCTTTATTTCATCCCCTTTGTAGAATGTGAATGTTATTGGTGGTGTTCCCATCACTGAATGACAGATTAAATGTAGAGGCTTCCCTAATACCACCTCTGGTGAACCACTGACAACAGAAAGAGTTGGCTTGGAGACTGGAGCTAAAAGGTGAATAAAAAAAAAAATTGTTGCAAATTACACGGCATAAGGCCAAAAGACACACTCTTATTTTGTAGAAAACATGAATATACAATATATAGGTAGTTTGCACACACAGTCTATATTGGGAAGTTGCTCCTCATCGATAGAATGGAAATGGGGGGACTTGAACAAATCAATAGCATAGATAATAGAACATATGTGACTTTGAATAAAGCAGCATACAGGGACAACATGAAGCAAAACAAGGAAAGGATCAGTGACACGGCTGTGGATCATCCAAACTCCAAAAGCAGTTCTGACCCAAGGAACAAGTCTGCTCCTTGTATGACCTGAGAGGGATCACCCAGCTCCTCCTTAGGGCCCTGTTCCAGCAGCACAGTGAACAATCCAGCTCATCCCTTTGACAGACTGGAGAACCACTGTGCCTGTTCCATGAGAGGGAAGGGAACTGGAGAATTCAGAGCTGGAGCTGGTGAGGGGGCTGTGTTTATAGCAATGAACCCTTGGCTTTTCAGGAGAGAGCCAAACAGATGACCTCTAGCTCTCCTGGCTTTCTGCCTGGAGGGTCATGGCAGGGATTCAAGGCAGACAGTGACAGAGCTTCAGATTAAAGTGAAAGTTTTGTAGAACATTCCTGGCTCCTGAAAGTGGTAATGAGTGACAGTTTATCTGGTCCCTAGCAGAACCTAGGGACTAGCAGGAAGCCATTCCAACTCTCTTCTCTGAGGGCCAGCCCTGGAAAGTATGACTTGGTTATATCACAATACACTCTGCAGCTAAAGCACATCCCACAGAAATTCAATTTGTAAGAACTAACAGACACTCTGCTAGTTCATGGACTAGAGACTGATTCTGTAAACAGATATCCTTATGTATAAGCTTCTGCGTTAAATCCTCCTCCCACCCTAGTGCTTCTAAGCTTCTGTATCAACTCACCATAAACATTTATCCATACAGGTTTGCTCTCCTTGACTATTCCTTTTACTTCAGCTTTGCAGGTGTAAAATCCAGTATCATTCACACTAACTTTAATTGGTAAGACTCTAGAATTTTTCAACAGGACATCTCCACTGGGACTTTTCCGTAACATAGAGAAGTTGGCTCTCCGAACACCATTAATGCTGCAACTCAAAATCAAATCTTTACTTTCATCCAACTTAGTCATAGAAGCAGACAGCGTTGGCCTGGGGAATAATTCTGCAAGATAAAAAGAGAGCTGATTCATTCAAAGGGAGCCTGGAAGAATATGACTGCTTATCTGAAAGTATACAGAATGAAGGACATACTGATAGTTTATAATTTGGGAACAAAACAATTGTGTTATTATAATATTATTGTACTTGCAGGGAAAACAGAAACTTAGCAATTGCTTGAAACCACTTTTCACAGGTTGTTTGAACATATTATTTTAGTTGGGAAGTACAGGGGGGCAAAAATTAGAAAGTAAAATCTAATTAGCCTTTAACTTACAGAAAATTTCCACTTGGATCTGGAGGTTACACTTGGACTCTGAGTTCTGCCAAATTTAAATTTAAATATTAATATTTTGAGTAAAATCTAAGATGAACAGAGGCTTTACCTGACACATAGACATTCAGTTTGGTGGTTTTAGACACCGCTCCTTGCTCCACCTTACACAGGTATTCACCACTGTCCTCTTGAGTAGCTACTGTAGAGTATTTCAAAAATTTCTTATCTCGTACATTGTTCAGTATTGTTCTGTTTTTCTGGAAGATGATTTCAATGTCACGAATTTGAGCTACCACAGTTGAGCATTCAAATTCTATTTGGTCTCCCTCTGTAACATTATTCGAGGGCTTGGTGATCAGAGTGGGCTTTATAAATGGTTCTGCAAGAAAGCACATATAAACATACAGATAGATAGATACACATATAAATTTATGACCCAATTTTAATCTATAGCAAGCAAAGAAATGTAAAAAGAAAAGTTAAGCAACTTACCCTTGACTGTAACAAGTGTTCTGTTGCTGTGTTGTGAGCTTTCCCATCCCGATCTTATTTGTCTCTTGCCAAAGCAATCAAATTGTAAAATATTATCTCCCTCTTCAACATAATATTCCATTTCAGAAAAATTTTGGTTTTGTTCAAGTACATGTTTTTCCTTAGGTGCTGAATTTGTCTTTATCTTCCGGAAAACGAACTCTAAAGGAGGTACTTCTTCTGGCAGCTCACAACGTAATTTCACAACTTCACCCTCTATAACTTCTTTTTTGTCTGCAGTCAGGATTGGCTTGGTCATTCCTTACACCAGAAAACAAGAAAATAAACAGAACATTGCATAATCCTGAAATAAAGAGTATCTCTGATGACTGTGGGAATGATTTATACTGATTAGAAGATTAAAATAGTCTGCAAGAACCAAAAGATGATATGGTAACTACTCAGTGCTGACAAATTCTTCCAAGATGCTTTCCAAAGGGGAAAATGTCACCTGCAGTCAAGAACACATCTAGAAAGTGTATGGATGGAGCTGGCCTCTGTTCTTGTAAGAGATGAAAGAACAAGACTGATACAACATTGCCTACAAAAGTGGCCTATGGCTGATGCTGACTTTGGTGATGGCTCTCACACTCTGAGCATCCCTGTACACTACTTCCAGCATTTCCAGGAATCAGCCCAAACCTCGTCAGTTATTTGGATGGACACAATTTCACAAATAATGCTTCATCTGGTCTCGGGAACAGAGGCTCAGGAAAGTGGGGACAGTAGCACAGACTGTGTTTCTGACTAGCACCGACCTGTCCTGGAGCCCTGGGGTCCTGAGTTCATTTCTGTGCCTTAACGTGGGGGATTAGTACCAAAATATCATCAAGTACTGTGATGTCAAGGATAAAACACATATTGCAAGATACCCTGTTTAGCACTGATTATTATTCCTTCCCTGTAAGGTTGTTCTCTCTCTGTATCTCATCTGCCATGTCTGACAGAACACTTACCTGCTACCCAAACATAGATGGAGTTACTGAAACTCAGCTTTCCATCTGCTTTCACAGTACATTCATAGTCTCCTGTATCTGAAGACCTGGCTGCAGGTATTTCATACCATGCATCTTCTTTGTCTGATACGGTCATAAACACAAGCTTCCCATTCTTAAAAATTGTAAAATTATGCTTCAGCTGGAAATCAGTATTTTTGCTAATATCAGCATGGCAGCTAATTGACATTGGAGCTCCATTCTTCACTTTGACAGATGGCTGAACCCTGATTTCAACTCTGTTGAAAGTAAAAACTTGATAGAAAATAAAAAAGAAAAAGTTTTATTTATTTTAAATTAGTCCAACATAACACAGTAATCTCAAGTTACTACGTTTAAATTACAAAAATTAATTAAAAAATTTACATTTCATTTGATAGGAATATTGTAATTCAAATTGATAAGTGCTTTTACAAATAAAGTTCATGGTAGTATTTCTATAGATATGTCTATATAAATATTCTATTATATACATATTCTATGTGTATAGAAATGTACGTGCACAGAAATATATTGTTTTTACAACCACAACAAGAAAAATAATTTGTAGTTTAAATGTTTACAGTTTAATGTTTACAGTTTAAATGTTTCAATATTTAAAATTTACAGTTTAAATGTTTGTAGTTTAAATGTTACAACTGTTAGACTCCTGGTATAATTGATATTTCTATTCTCACATCTCGAAGAATAAGTATAGAGAAAGGGGTATTAGTTCATTCATATTCTCTTCCTTTAGAACTTACACTTTTGGGCTATGCCTGTTTTGTTCAGGATTTGTATTAGAAATTGCTATGTGAATAGAAAAACTTTCCTGCACCTAAAGAAGTCCCTTGTCCTGCACACTTCCCAGCTATTTATAATGTGTCCTTGCTAGAGAGAGTCTGGGGCATAAAATCAGTGAAAAACTGTGAATTTCTTTGAATGTGAATAGACCACATGACAGCAAGGAGCAAACATTTCTCCCAGGTGATGGAAAAAAGGAAGCATGGAGAACGTATGTGCTGGGACCCAGCAGGATAAGATAAAAGGTAAACATGTTCCTTCCAGAAAACAATTTCTGAACTCTTCTCAGACATGATCAATTCTTTTGCAAGACCAGGAGACAGTGCCCTTAACTTATATTCTATAATTTTATCCTCCCTCCTTCCTTGTGGGCATGAAAGGGATTTTTACATATCAAAACAAAATTCCAATTTTCTCTCCCACCTCTTTTGTGGCTCAGTCAAGAAAATTACTCTAGAAAAGATTTCACCAAAACCTTTACTAAGGTATGAGCAGCACATCTCTGATTTAAACACTATACCAAGAAACACCAAGTAAACCCTTTTTTTTATTATTTCATATAGCCAACTTTCATACCGAGCTTGTACAGCAAATCCAAATAAACTCTGTTATGGATGCATACCCACAAATGTGGAATTTGTTAACCTAGTTATATTAAATTTGTACATAAAAAACACCAACAAAACAAAACAAAACTACCATTCCCTACCTTTCCCCTGAGCATAAACTTCTGAACCTGGGGGAGAAAAAAAAAAAAGAGAAGAAATGTTATTTTGAAAGCTTACAGATTGAGAGACAGTAATGCAAAACTGTAAGAAACCTCAACCAACCCCACACAAACCAGAAACACATGTACCAACCCTGACATTTAGTTCTCAAACTTACACTGCAAGAAAATCACCAGCAGAGCAAGATACATCTCGTTCCTGAAGAACAGACACTTTAATTCCAAAATAAAACAATATTCATTATCAGAGGTGATGCCTCCAGGTACCAAAACCACGTTATGCTTTTTTCCCTTGTTCTTTTATGGAAACTGATAAAAATTTGCCATTAAAATTTGTATGTTTTCCCAGATCTTCAGCAGAAACTGGCCGCATCAAGTAATCGTTCCCATTACTGGAAACTGGAAATGGCAAACAATGAGAATGTATCTGCTGCTCCCAGGCAGATTACTGGTCAGGAAGTGACTGGACTTTTCCTGAGGGCGCTACCAAGTGCATTTGCTTTGTTTAATTTCTTAAGGTGTATTAAAAAAACAAGAAGTTCCAATGACATTATCCTGCAGTTCCTGTCAATATGGGTATTTTTAAGTCACCATTAACCATTTAGAAACAAAAATTACCTTTGGTACTTGACCTCAGCAGATACTTGACCAAATATTTCCCTTCATCCTAACAGAGGGCTCTTTCAGAGAATAGATATACATAATTACTCATTTTCCCCCTTTACCTCCATTTCTAGGTCTCCCATTTTTGCTGTGGCAAAGAACAGCTTTACTGGAGGTTACACAATAAATTCAAATTATCTCAAAAAGCAGAGTTACTGTTGTGTGAGACTAGAATATTGACAGGTGGATCTCTCATACTACCATCATATATCAAAAACATGGATATGCACCAGATTTTTTTTATGCAGTTAGGACTGTACAAAGGATACAATCACAAACATTAAACCCCTGAGGAAAAGAATTGGATGGAGTTTCAATTCTCAGCAGAAATCTGCAGCAATTTGAAAGAGAACACTCTGTTGTCCAGTATATTCCTCTCAGTGTATCAGCCTACTTTTAAGTCAGACTCAAGCCATTCCCTCCAGCCCTGATACTGACAGACGCCTAAAGGCCTGAAAAATGAGTTGAAACCAAGCCCTTCAGAAAGTATTTCTCAAGTTGTGTGACCCAGAACTCCCCAAGCTGTGATTTAGTTATTCTTGAAAACTGAGTGCTCAACTCTTAATCTCTTTGTTCTTTCCCCTGTGGACAGAGTCAGTACTTTCCTTTAATTCCAGCAACATTTTCCAGGCTTGTTAAAACACTGCACAAAACAATACAAAATACATTCACAGAAGTCCATAAATGAGGACAGACAGTTCTCATAAGCTTCACTGTTCATATGAAATCCCTTTCTTTCCTCCTGGGGTGAATGAAAGCTGTAGTTTTTCCCCCAAACCAGTATTTTAAAGTTATAAGTCTACTTCAATGATTGTATTACCCACATCAGTGTGGAATTTTACAAAAGGAAACAGAAGGAAAACACTCATCTATTTAAAAATGTATAGGCTGCATGAGAGGCCTCTCTGCCCGTTTTACAGAATGGCACAATAGTCACAGCAATTAAGACTAAGCTGTTAACTAGCAATAGTGTTCGTCCTGCTCAGCCCAGCCTGTTTTAAACAACCACCAACAAAAGCCTGGTGGCTTGGCCAGCTGCCAACCATGGTCCCCAGAGACAGGTAAAGGAAAAGAGTAGGAGAACACGTGGCAGGTGGAGAACAAAGGTAGATCAACTTTTGCTATTGGTAACAAAAAAATAGGAAGGAAGGAGATTTTCCCCTTCCCCCTTTCCCCATAAAAGAATTCAGCAGGACGTAAAAAGCTCAGCAAAATCACATCAGTTTTTCCCACGGGGGGACAAAGGTTCCTCTGAGCCCCGGCGGGGGAAGGAGAGTGAGGTGGGCCAACATCCTTCAGAAAGGGCCAGCAGGACTCAGGTCAGAGCCAGGCTAGTTTCAGGCTCAAGTGGAAAGGCCAGCTTTTAGGATGGAATAGCTCAGGATTAGGGTTTAATAGTGCCAAAACCTGAGGCTGCTGCCAGATGTCACTCCCAAGTGAAGTCCATTTCACAAGGTTCTACAGGCTGATTAAACTGTCATATTCCTGACAAGCCTCAACATTGCCTTGGAGAGGAAAATCAAGCTGTTAATCACCAAAACCCAAGAATTAAATTCCACTGTGGGAATTTGGGCCAAAATGACATAAACTTTAGAGAAAAACATTTCAAACACACAGGAACATTTTGAGACAAACTTCCATGCTTAAGCTGGAAATCACATTGGCCTAAAGGATGTCAAATTGAAGTGCCTGTGGCAGTAACACAAAGGCATATTTTCCTAACAGCCATTTTATTGTCACCTCTCAAGATACATATTTCTGAATTATGTAAGATCAAATTTATTCTAATACACATCATATAAAGAACTCTATTCAATCCCTATTATATCTGTGGGAAAAGCAGGATTGACCTCAGGAATGCAACACACCTTCTGAAGCAGTCAGAATAGCCATTATAATCTGACTGAATGCCCTTTGAAACCCATGGGAATCATCACATTTAATCTACTGCCAATGAATTGGACCCTTACACACTAAACCTCATCTGGGGATTCACAATCCCTGTTTCTACTGGCTGGATCCTCTGCTACTTGCTCACATGTGACATTTCCTAAGAGCCACCAGCTCTGGCAACTGAACAGAGCTTTGCTGAAATGAGAGGCAAAGTCTATTTCCCTAACTAAAGGAAAAATGCTGAGTAAGATTTTCAAATTTTTCCCTCTGTAAAAAGAATGTTTTCAGCCAGTGCCTTACGACAGGAAAGGGAGCTCGGAGTTCCCAGCACACTGCAGCTGTTTGTTTCCATGTGCTCTCAGCAAAGAGCAGCCACAGTGCCCACCTCCAGCACAGACATCTCACATCTCATCCATCAATTCCAGCCAAACTCCTGGTCTCAAATGCCCATTCCTGATGGCAGCTTCACTTCCTTCAGAAAAGATGAAGGCTTTGTGTGTGTTGCCTTCCAGTTCTAACTCACTGACTTATTGATTAAACATTTTTGGGCTCAGAAATCTTGTCACTGATAATGGAGGCTATACATAATTTCATGTGTAGGTTTACTGATATTAAATAGTTGATTTCTACAGAGGTGTATCTACAGATGTTTAGGATTTTTCTAGATTTTATTTTAAAAATTTTAAAAATTCAGAAATCAATGTCTATCTACACTGAAATCAACACAAGTTTTCCAGTAACTAAATCAAGAACAGCTCTGATTTCTAATCCCTCAATTCCTGACACACTTAATGGTTTAACTGCTTTTATTTCTTACAGCTGGGAACTGTTTTGCTTACTTATCAATTCCTGTTTCAGTATACTCACAGATATAAAACTATTGCAACATTGCTGTTTTCACAAGTCTAGACAAATCCCTGGTGAGCTGGGAATGAAACAACTTCTTTCTACCTACATTTTCAGGGCATATTGTCTTCTCTTGAAACTGGGACGTTTGCATCAATTATTTTTGTTTTAAAAGCATCTCGTTATACCTCCCTAGAGAAGAATAAAAATTAATTTTTCTCCATGGATTTGAATATTTACAAGAACACTAAAGAAATTAACATTGCCTTTTTTGAGGAGTCCGGAAGTTCTACAATTTACAATAACTCTGGATTGCCCAGTTTGTCTGGGTATAAATTACATTTCACAATGGCACCATCTGCTGGGAGATGAGCAAGGCACTGAAGCACACTGGGCTTCCCTCACTGCCCCCTTTCACCATTGAACATAGGATGACTGATAGCCAACACCTCTTTCAAATGGCAACATTCATTACACCTGGAAAGTAAAGGAACCAGAAGGCTGATAATGACAGAATATCACTGAGACTTTTACCCTGGAAGTTCTACTTTTAATACAACAGGAGCTAATTATTAATATTTGGTTTTATGCTTCCTTACTGATACAGTGCACTAGAAATCTGTATTGACTTGTATTTCACACAGCACACACTTCCATGTACCTCAGAAATTCTTTCAGACAAATGAGAGAAATCCCTTCTTCTGGAGATGTGAAATCTATTGATGATTACAATAGAATTATGGTCTGTAGTAACACCTCAAACTTTCTCTGTGCCAGCACTGCATGACTGATTCAGCTCCTCCAGGACATTTTTAGATGCTGTCCACTACTGGATGAACAAGTTCCTCAGTTCAGAAACACACATCACACCCTGTCACTGTCACACAGTGCCCTTTACTGGCAATGGACCAGGATTTGCACTTGTTTTGCTTAACATACAGCATTTCCAGATGCAGCTGGAAAATAGCCTCAAGCTCTACAGCAATAACCATCAGAGTATGAGCAGTGATAGAGGAGAGGTCAGTAACTTCTGGCTGCAGAGGGAATTAATCCTGGAAATATTTCTCCTTCTCTTACCATTATTTTAATATTGCTTGATGATTCCCCAAGCATTATTCCACATCAGTTTAATGAGTAAAATTCAGTTGTAGTGATTCAACAAGCTGATCCAAGTTGACAGAAAATCTTTCAGCAGTCTGTGCAAACCAAGAGGCAGAATTGATTTGCTCCTAATCTGCTGCAGGTGCCCACACACAGCCAGCCATTGCTGCTCCTCATATAATTGATGGATGACTGCACAGAGGAGCAGATACTCCTCAGCTACACCTCAGAGTACACCAAGAGAGGTTTGAAAAAGGCTGAAAAATAGATATTGTCAGTCCTGGAATATGTATTCTTTTTTAAACAGTTTTTCATTAAATATGTTAAGTATTGTAGGGGAGGAAAAAAAAAAGTTTAATTTTTATCAGAGGTTAGGAACCAGAAAAAAGTTAAAATTACATCTGTGAGTAAGCTGAGTGATTAAGCTAACAGAGCACTCACTCTATCCTGCATTGTTAAAGCAACTCCTGAAAACATTTGTCTGGAACACTTTTCATGCAGTGATGTTTGAATTTATCCCAAGAGAAATGCATTAGTAACCCAAATTTTTGGTGTTTCATCAATTTTTTTTTCTTTCTTTTTCCATTGTTGGGAGATGATTCAGAGGACAGACATACCATTTTAAAACATTTCACCTTTGGGGGATTTGGGAGCTGCTAGGTTTATCAAATTGGGTACCCAAAAGTTCCTTTCACCTGCTGACATGCTCTTTGCAATCTGCTATCAATTGAAAAGCATTCACTATGTCAAAGTTCTCATTCGTAAACAGAAGAAATTTAAAGTTACCCTAAATATGCATAGAAAAGAGATCCTTTCCTTTTCTTCTCTTACTTGTTCTCCAGAAAAACAATTCTCTCACAATCAAACACCGCGTACTTGAAATAAACAGCAGATTTTCCCTCACAGCCTTTTTGAGTAGGAGTGTGAAAATCCAGTATTCAGTGACCTGCCTGTACCAGTAAAACCTTTTTGCAGACAAAACAGAAGCCTTGATTTAATTCATCACCAGACATAACTATCAGCCCATGTGATTTCTGGCAAACCTTTTGCAGACATCCACTGCAGCAGATGCTCTTCCAGAATGCAGGACCTCGCAGGATGAGAAACTGGGACTGGGAATAACTATATATAATCCTTCTTATAATTCTGCTGAAACACACAAATTTCCTTGGAAGCCTGTGACAGAACACAGTGTGATGCCATCACAGCCTTACTACAGAACACTATCACACTATTTTCATCCTCAAGTTCAAGAACTGACCTTGTGAATGAGAGGTCAGTTTGGCTTATTCCCTTCCACCTGCTCGCTTGACGCAGAATATTGTCACAGCACCAAGTGATACGTATTTCCCTTTCAGAGGTTTTAACTTACTTGTTTTGGCTGGATGACTTCTGCTCTGCAATGTTCTGCTCATTATTCTATGTCAAATTTATTCAGTTCTCCTTACATGTACAACCACATTAATTCCAGGCAGGGAACTTGCAAATCAAATAAAAAGGGAACTCCAAGCTGACACAGTATCTTACTGCTGCTACAAAATTCTCTGTACACATGCTGAAAAAACCAACATCCTTTTTGTCCAAAGGCAATAGCCAGCTCTGCCTGAAAAACAACCCACATGGAAGCAAACTTCTCACTTCCCAACAGAAACCAGGGGTTTGGACCAGCACTTGCCTTCTCTGAACACTCAGGCTGTGCATACTGAGGGAGCCTGCACACCATTAAAGCTGTTGTACATGAGAGATTCTGATGACACCTAAACTTTTATTTTTTAGAAAGTGTGGCCAAATTCACAGCTCTTTTGCTGTCTAACTATTCCCCTTTACCCACACCCAAAACTAAGCAGTTTCTTAGAAAAAGCATTGGGTTGCAGGTGAGCACCAGCAGCCAGGGCTCCTGAGGGATGTTTGTCAAGGTTTCTGACAAAAGCAGCCTCCCACAGCAGCAAAATGCACAAACAGTCTGATCCTCCCCCTGCCTGCTGCACTTTCACACGTGCTTCCTGACAGCTGGGGAAAGATGTTCCGCTCTTGCAGTTTGCTGACAGCGTTTCCACATCAGAAACATTTCTGAGCGGAGGGTGGAGACTTAAATTTAAAAAGAAAACAGACCCAAACAAGTAAACCTCCACCAAAATTAAAAAAACAAGAAGGAAGGAAGTGTACACAATGTTCTGTAAGGAAATTTTGCAATGCTGCAACAGCCAAGGATTTGGGAGGGATTCTATATGACCCAGGGAAGGACTGCAGGGCTTTGTTTTGTTGCCTTCAGAAAGTGGTAAGAAAGAAATAAGACAAGGATCACAATTAAGTCATTTTCTTTGTAAGCAATTGTACAACAGGGCCTGGAGTTCTGCAGAAGGCATTGCCCATGTACAGCTGATATTTACTTCGCCCAGAGTAAAGAACATCAACTTGCCAAGACTGTCATTATGTAGCTTTGTATTACTGATTACTTCATCAAATTAGTCATCAGGTTTGTTTATGCAGTAGTGTTGAACTCAAAAATTCTTTATGAGATTTGTACCTTCTAGTACAAGATCTCACTTCCTTATAGCTTACTATTTGAAGCTCAACTGAAATATTTTCTTAACAAGCTGGACTTATTAACACCTTAAAACTTCTATAGATTACACTTTCTTAGACTGTTTTTTTAAAATTATATTGCTGCTAAAACCCACCCAGTGCCATGTACTTCCTTAGTCTCAGCTATATTATCACTTGCATTATCTCTAGCAAATGTATGTCTCTGTGATATGGATCAGTGATCTCATTAATTCCCTTACCAGAAGAGTGCTAGAAAAACTACTCAAAAGGAGAAAGGTGGGGGTTCATCTCTCCTCCCAAGTAACAAGTGATAGAACAAGAGGAATCAGCCTCAAGTTGCACTGGAGGAGGTTTACATTGGATATCAGGGAAAACTTCACCATGGAAAAGGTTGTCAGACATTGGCACAGATTGCCCTGGGAAGCAGGGGAGCCAGCTGGAGGGATTTAAAGACATGCAGACATGGCACTTTGAGACGGTTTAGTGGTTGACCTGGCAGTGCTGGGGGAATGGTTGAACTTGATGCTTTTAGAGGCCTTTTTCACCCCCAGTCACTTCCTGGTTTTGTACTGCAGGGCAGGATGGCTTTGCCACACAACTCATGGGGCAAACTGCTGCTCACATCAGCCACATCTCAGGAGAGCTGGACACAACATCTACCTGTGTCCCAAACTGCTGCTCCCCACCCCACTGCTTTCTCTGCCCACTCCTATGCCTGCCATAGACTAAATGTATGCGGGATATGACAAAATTCTCCCCAGAAATATGAGTAAAGATCAGCACTGATCAGCACAGTTTCCATATTTAGAACTTCCTTAAGTCCTAAAGCCACTCCTCCATCTCCTTCAGAACAAAGATCTCTGTCATGTAACTCCACCAGCTCTCTTGCTCAGTATTCAGAAAATGTTTCTTCTTGCAATTCTGCTGTTTTCCTACTGTAAGCCAAGGATATGTTTCTTTCATATTACAAATCTTTCTAAACCAGAACCATTGTTCCTTGCCTGAAAGCTTTTCTTTTTCTTCTCTTAGGTCAAATGTCTCAGCAGATACAGAAAACTACTGAAAATGGCAAAGGTAGGTTCTCTTTAGCTGGTTTTGAGGTATGTGGCAAGATTGACTGTTATCCAAAAAAATGGGGGAGGCATTTAAAAATGTCAAAAAATTTAATGCCAAATTAAATATTTAGCCTCTCTGTGAACTGAGTCAGTTTAAAAGTTTCTAAACAAAGATAACTGTCTCTTTGTTGACCTGTATGTAAAGTCAAAATTACTTTAACTTGTTAAAACATTTTTTACCCCCATGGAAATGTCATTATTTATTTTAGTCATGACTAGTTCAGTACCATTTTCCATGGAAAGACAGTTTTTTATTGCAAATTCATTAGTTTAAGTTCATGAAAGCAAACAAATTTGAGAGATCATAAAGGCTCTTAATGCTACTATTCAAATGTCCAGTCTACTTACACAAGGTTAGTTCTGTCTGTTAATAGACAGCCACAAATAAAATACTGCTTTTGCTTTCAGGTTCACATGCTACCTCTCAACTAATATATAAAGTTACTTTATAGACTCCTACAATTAATACTCCACAATATTTTATTTAATCTTTTACACTACTATTAATTTAATTGCTGTAGTTCAAAAGTTGTTGGTTCATCTGAACACATCTGTGGGCTTTGTGTGGCTGTGCCTCTTTTGCACGAACACGCACACTTTTTATTGTGTGAAGCTGCATTCTGGTTTTGAAAAGTAATTGAGTTGCCTGGTATTAGAGGTGGAAAAAGTATAATGGCATTTCAACACAAATAAGCATAGCTTGGTTGTCAACATAATTTGGGAAAAATCTGGGGCTTTCTTTGGTCATAGGTACAGTCAACTCACTCAGTTGTTTTTCTTTCCAGAGATGCTGTCCAATCCCAAGCTTGTACTGGTTCAGGGGACGTTGAATGTGGTGATGAAGCAGAATGTGACTCTCTCTTGCCTGTCTGAGCCTGGATCTCCACCTGTCAGATACACCCTGTTCAAGCACAACCAGCAGGTATCTGCTTTGAACAGGTCAGACTTGATGCCTGCACTGTTCACCCTGACCATCAGCTCTGCCAGCGACATGGGGGAATACAAGTGCAAAGCTGAGTATAACAATTCCAGTGGTGGAAAATACAGCAACAGCCTCAACATCACCCTCATAGGTACGTCTTGCTGTACACCTTCCCAGCACTGGTTCTTGCAGGGGCACACAACCATCTCTTTTCTTGACTGAGGAGATGAACTTTACTGCTGTTCCTACCCCAGGAGCTGGCAGTGCTCTCCTGCCAGAGCTCACAACCCCTCCATCCTCCATGCCCAGCTCTTTTGCCAGTGTTGTCACTTCAAGTCTTGCCTGGAGCTTGTCCTTTACTCTGTGATTCAGACTTTTCAGTTTTCTTTCTACAGAGCCAATTTCCAAACCAGTGCTGAGCTCACCCACCTCTCAGGCAAAGAAAGGCCAGAACGTGACCCTGTCCTGTTTCTCGGAGAACGGATCCCTTCCCATCACATATCTATTCTTCAAAGGAACACAAAACATTTCTCCACAAAAGACAATGCAGAAGAGGGAAGCAGCTGTGATTTTTCTGTTTATCGATTCCCTTCGTGACTTTGGAACCTATAAATGCAAAGCTAATAACAGTTTTCCCAATAATACAAAATACAGCAATGGTTTCAACTTTACATTAGCAGGTATGAATGAAAAAAGGTTACTACTGTTGTAAAACTGGGATCACACAAAATTCAGAATGTTGTAACTATGAAAGTTTTTTGCCAGATATTTTGTTCCTGCAATGTGATGTTCAAAGCATATTTTTTTTAAATTAGAAAAAGAAAATGGAGGTTTTAATATTAATGCAAAATCATAGAATTTCATGCATCCTAGATAGCAGCAGAAGCTGAAGTGACCATGAAGGATATCTGTAAAAGACTCACTTTTACAAGAGACCCCTGGCCCACCTTGGAGAGAGTCGGGTTTCTTTTTTCTCTCTGGTCCTATGAAAGAGCTTAACTGGCACCAGCAAGCTGCCTTCCTTCTACTGGACCACAGAGCATTTGGGATTCCAATGAACAGTTACATTAACCCCAATTAATCTAAAAGCTGAAAGAAATTTCAAGTCTTGATTTCAATTTTCAGAAAATATATAAAATATGAAACAACACTTCATTGCATAAACACTTTTTTTCCCTTCTTTTTGGCAGAAGAGAGAAGCCATTCTCAGCCCCTGATAATTTCTCTTGGGCTGATCCTGCTACTACTCATAATAGGATTTGCTCTGGCAATTCCATTTTTCGTAATTCCTTTGTATAAAGCAAGTGAGTTATTTGAATGTTTCTTTTTCCAAAGGTAATTTATGTTGTCGATATATTTCGGTGTGTAAATATCACATTTTCAGTAGAGTAGCTCCTGGTATTTTATCATGTTGTTGAATCTCCTCTGAAGTAGCATTGGCAGTTTAACAAGACATTGACAAGGCCAAATCTCTGAGCTGTGTTTTAGATGAAAGATCTGGGGTGGGGGAGGCAAAGCAACAGCTAATGTAATACTCAAAAACACTGGAAGGAATTTGACCTCACTGAAAAGAGAAATTATTTAAATGCCCTTTGTTAAAGAATAATTTTGATTGTGAAAATAACATTACTTGAGATCTTCAAATATTAAAAAAATACATTGAAACTGTTTATTTCTAGGAAATATATATATATATATATATATATATATGGATATATACACATACCTGTTTTTCTTTTACAATTTGCAGAAAAATTTAAGTCTACCAGGCCCTCAATCGGCCTTACTTCAACAGTGAATGCAGAGGAGTCTGAAAATGAAGTCATATACTCAGAGATTGGTAAGTTCCTGTCACCCCCCTGCAGTTAGGTTTTTTCAGGTACTGCAAAATCACTGGGACACCCACTGACCCTCCGGGCAGAGGCATTATTTGAAATCCCTCAGAATCAGTATCTGGAATCATTTGACAGCCATGCAGCCAAAACTGCAGCTGGTTAAATGAACTGAGGTTTTAATAAAAAAAGTGTGTAATGGCCATTTACTAACAGACAATAGTGAGCTATATAAAGCTGTAGCAAAATAAAACTTGCATAGCTTCTGCATTCTGTTCAAAATTGTTCAGAACTTTAGTTCTTTATTCAATCCTTAAGTGTGGCAAGATTCAAAGTCAGTTCAAACTGAAATTATGAGGTGATGACAAAGCAACTGACCTGTGTTCTTTTAGTACTCGAATTGCAGAAAACACACAATAATGAAGACATTACCTGACAGCCACAATGCTCTGAATTTGCATGTTTCTACATTTGCCTTGAATGTGAATGCCTCTTTTCAAGGGAATAAGAACCTCCCCAAACAAACCAATATCAAAGGCAAATGCAAAGGCATTAATGTTTCCCATTTCTAAATATCCAAATAGAGTAAATGCAAATAAACCTGCCTTCCTGTTCATGCAGTAGGTAAGAGTTCTCCCTGCCCTGCTGGTTCAGCTCAGTGCTGTGCAGCTGCTCATGCCTGGTCTCAGCCTGCAAGGACAATGATAAGAGGTCTGATAAGGCCCATGGATGCTCCGTGATTTATATTCAGTATGGAATCTCACTGCTTTGTTCCAAGATTACAGAAAAAAAAAGTCTGATTCAAGTTGTTTTTAATTGAGTTAACTGCTGTTTATCATCTTTAATCCAGAGCTTGTTAAACCAGAAGAAGAATACATCAATTTCTGTGTTATTAGAAGAGAAGAGGAAAAAGGTGAAAACTTCAAGCTATAATACTGGAATATCTGATGCACACAAATATGTTTTGAGGGGGCTTTGCTGGGTGGAGGCAGGGCTTAAATACTTGCAATTGCTTATGAAATTGCTTAGTTACTATGGAAAAACTAAAATAGCTTTAAAACTTATGAGGGGGAAAAAGAAGAAAGTAAAACCCCAACAAAACATTCTATAGCAAATTCAACAGCCTCATTATGAAACCACACAGAAGATGTTATTAGTAACCGCATTGCTGATGTAATGTTAATTCCTCTTCTGTGTTTCTGTACCAAAAAGCAATTATGAATTATGTTATTCTGGCTTTTAGCAGGGAAGAGGGCATGTTCTACAGTCTATTCAAAGGTCCTCATCAGAGACTGAGTACCAGGTATAATTTTTTTCTGATTAACTTAATCACATACTTTTAAAGAATTTTTCAGCCCTCAAACATGCTAAGTTCCAGCAGCTGCACACAAAAAGATGATATTCAGATACCAATTTCCTGGCCTAATTGGTTTGTAGACTGGCAGTGTAGCTCATTTTCTAAGCAAAATCTCTAAGCCATAATATCTAAGGACTTCAACTTATGAGAAAAAGAAAACAGATAAAACTTAGAATTACAGGTAAAGCTTTCACCCAGATTTAAGTTCCTGAACATTTAACAATTCTGATAAAGTAGAAACTGGATTGTTTGCAGGCATAAGGTAACCAAAAGGCTTTTGTCCAGCATAACGAACAAAGAAAAAACATCCCTCTTAAGCACTAGAGGACCTGTATTTGGCCTCTATGTACCTGCAAAGATAGCAATTTCTCAGTTGAACAGTACTTCAGCTCTCAGAGTAGAGAAATATTGCTAAAATTAATTTGGGATAGGCTGACTTCAAAATAAATCCTGTATCCTGCTACAGGCAGGAAACAAAGATGTTGCTGGGTTGTTTTAATACCACTCCATAGCCAGATTAGAATTCCATGAGTTTAGTAAGTCACATTATGCTAACCTTGATTACATCTAGCATAAATACTCTATACTGCAATTATTATTGTTACAAATAACTCATTGATAGTTAAGTGAGCATCATGTTAGTAGAATATTTTAAGACAAGTCCTTGTTTTTCATGACACTAATGACTATCAGAGGCCACAGACCTTGCTGCACAAACCTCAAGCCCTTTATACAGGGACTGAAAAAGCTATACAAGCACTGGAAATCTAGACAAGATCAGAAACAGGCAGTTCTGTATATCTGCAAACCCTTGTATCTGATTATAATCATTGTGCTTAGGTACAGGAAAAATATGATCACACTTTAGTTATTTCCACCATTTTATACACACAGATATTTTGTCCACAAAAAATGTTCTTTAAAAAACATTTACAATTTATTTAAATCTGTTCCTCTGTTACTCCTTATAATATATTTCTGGTTTTTTATGTTTATCAAGTGCAAGATGAAGTAGCTTACATGTTTAAGAACTGAAGCCATGTGACTAAAAGACATTCCTACAAACACTACAAAGATACTGATGCTATTAAAATATTTAAGATTTGGAAGTCTTTTATAAAAGATACCATTTTCCAGCAGAGGTCACAATTGTGTCAGCAATACAGATAAAAGCTGAATTTTTAGCTTAGGATGGAGCACTTTCAGTATGATATTAAAAGCAATGGTTAGCCTTGCTAATAAGGGACAAATTTTTCTCTTCCCTGTTTCCAAGGTAACCTGGAAGACCCAGATTTGACTGAAAACACATGCACCACCAAGTTTTTGCAGTGAAACCACTAAGTCCATGACAACGTTGAAACCAGTTCAGGCAAAGATGTCTAAGAAAATCCTTTTATTCAACAAGTTTAGGTTTACACATTTTTTGCTGATGTAACATACTTAGTTAAAAAGTCCTTCAGCCTGGAAATGTGCATCATTTCCTTCATGGTGGTGTCTCTGCTTCTCAGCTGGACTACTCCATTCTCTAGAGTGCCATCACTTATCAAGACCATGAAGAGAATACTCATCTCATCATACCTGCAGAGAGAAGAACCCACCTGTTACTGCTTTTGGTGCATGGAAAAAATCAGATAACTTACATACAAATGACCATAAACTGTAAACATTTAGTTTTGCTGTATTGCACTAAGTCCAGTGTGACACCTCCAGTTTTCTTGTTGCCATTCTTTGCTTTTCTGATTACATTTCTTTAAATTACTTAGCTACTTTAGTATATAAAAATAATCTTATTTAGTAACCTATTAAAGAGTATTTTTGTACAAGCAGAATTTATCTTTCTGACTTATCTTTTCTCTCAGGAAAAAATCACTCATCAAGATGTTTTGACACGAGAAGTCATATGCCCCACATTCAATCCTGGTCAACAAACCATACATGAAGCCCCTAAATGGAATACTTGTTTTTATATCCACAAACAATTCCATCACATCACTAATGGCAGTGGTTCCAGGCTTGGAAGAACTATCAAGTTCAAGACTAGACACAGTAGGTTGTTTGAAATAGCATTTAAGAACGAAACACAGAACCAGACCAAACACAAAAATGGGAACGAGGATGGGAAACAGTTCTGCAAGATATATATTCATCTAATTATAATTCATTAAGATTATAATTCATCTGAAGAAATTTGTTTTCTACAGAAGAGTTTTTTTAAAATCATCCAATATGTGCTTTTCATAATAAAACTACTTCAGTCCAAGTCTGTAGTTCAGGATCCCCTTCAGTCAGTTACCACATTCAATTACTTCCTACTGAAAAAAGGCATATTTGCAGTGATGCCTTAAGTTTTAGCTTTCATATTTTCCTGATTCTGTACTGCATTGGTATGTAACTCTGAACTTCATACAGAGGGTGAGCAAGTTCTCCTCACAGCTCAGTCAGACAAAACAATCCTTTTCCATCCCAAGAACCAAGGACACCGTTGCGGCTTCAGGCCCAAAAAGCAAAACCAACAAATTGAGGGGAAAAATCTGGGATGATTCATTAACTGAAGCTGTAATTTGACAATTAACCCAAATATGGAAATGGACCAAAACTTATAAAAGTATGAAAACTTGTGACCTGGTGTCCATCTTGGGTGGAACCATGGCTTGCACTGCCCAAGGTAAATCTTTTGAAGGCCTTTTTAAATAAATACCTGCTTTATTCCTTTCACACTGTCTAGCCTCTGTTCTAGGTAGCCTCTCTAGGCATCAACAGCAGTCCACAGAAAGTCATCTGTGACCTTCATAGTTTAATTTCCAAAAGACTTTCTCCTTACTTTGCATAAAGATTTTCCAGAGACACATGCCCAGTTTCCAGATAACCCGGCCATACAGAAATTCCATTTTCTGTCAGTTCATTGAATAATCCTTGACAAACCTACATTCATTTAAAAACAAAAGTTAGAAGACAGATTTTGAGCATTTGAGATTCTATACAAAGAAATCATTAAAACTCCTAACAAGTGTGGTATTAACATTCCTAGCTGGTGTTAATTTGGCTGAAATAATCTCAAATCAGACAACAGCCTGGCAGTTCTGTCTCCACTTCTGTTTAAAAACATGCCAGTGTAAGTTCCCCCCCTTCCATGGGAACTTCATGACTGACTCAGATGAAAACTTTTTAAAAATCCTCCTGAACATGTGACTCATGCATTAAGATAATTCTGAAAGATTAAGAAGCTGAGAGGGATGGTGTTATTTATTTTCCTTAATTTTGCAAGGGACAAGCATCAGCTCTATTGTACCAAAAGTAGTTGTGTCCACAAAAGGAACTGCCTGCAGTGAATTCCTTTGGCTGTGACCCACAAGCTGCAGAGTAGGAGACCATGAACTCTGCACAACCAGGAATCTCCAGGAGTCAAAGCAGCAGCATGATTTTCCTCAATATAAACAATGTCGGAATTGTAACAGATTACACGGAGAGACAATGCTCAAAATTAAAATATTCTCTTACAACATACCTGCCTCAGCTCTGTTGTTGGACCTTTTCCTACATCCAAGGCCACTTTAAGGGGTGCTAAGCAAGGATGAAGCTTAAGTACCTAATAAATTTACAAAAGCCAACAGATTACTAAATGTGTTTATCATACAATTCTAAACAGAACTAGGAAATAGTAATTTTTTTAAAATTAAATTAAGGTTCTTAACATACAAAAATTTTCTCACAGCACAAAATCTGAATTAGAAGCTGTGTTTTATATGAGCACACAGCCTATGCATACATTCACATGGCAGAAATTACTCTATTTTGGCTGAGCTCCAGAAAAGAGATGAAGATTTGTTAGCAGAGCTCCATCACCTTGAATGGAGCCACAGTGATGAGACACAGCTCAGCAGGCAGTTTCCATCCAGTCTGCTGCCTGTTCTTAAAGCCAAAACAGCTGCCTGGGTAACAGGCACTGACAGCCAGCACTCAAACTCCAGAAAACAGGGTAAAAGTGGAGAAAATTATGGTCTTTGAGGACCCATTACCTCCTGTGACCCACTTTTTCTATTCTTCTCAGCCACTTTCAAATGCTGCTAGAAAAGACAAATTACCCCTTCCCACAAACTGCAGCAACATTCCAATTTCTCTTAACTCAATCGCTTGCATGGCAAGAGCCTACCTACTGATCACAGAGAAAGGTAAACCAGGAAAGGGGACCTCCAAATGAGAAAAATTGCTTATGTGGGTGACAGGGATCACAGGAGCTGTGCCATGAGGCCAGCCTCTGCTACCTGTGAGAGGGTTCAGTCTGCACCAGTTGGGAAGGGATCAGGATGGCCACACTGAAAGGAAGACATTACCATTCTTGAATTTACCGCATTGTCTTGGGGGGTTGTACTTATCTTCTCACATTTTCTACATGGGGGGGGTTGTACTTATCTTCTCACATTTTCTACATGAAGGTACCTTTCTCTGTGAATTTTGCTTTGCTGTTAATGGATTCTCAACCAGCTGCAGAGAATCAAAGAGATATGCTAACACTCCTCGGTCCAGATTCCCATTCACAGACAGAACATGAGGGATGACATTCTTCCTTCCATCTCGGCCCTGAAGAGAAAAAACCCATGTAGGAAAGCACCAAAGATCATCCCCAAAAGCTTTTTGCTTGCTTTAAATGTATAATGAAACACTGAGCTCAAGCACCCTTATTACAATAAAAGTACAGACATTTATTTAAAACATTTCCAGCAATCTTAGTGGTCTATCTGCACCCAGGTAAGACTCTAACAGTGGGGAAAGCAGGTCAGGGCAGGATGGGATTAGTTTCTTGCTCTGCCACTTTGATCATAAATTTAAATCTATGGCAAATACACTTGAAACTCTGCATTTTATTTTGAAGGTTTGTAGATTACTTCCAAGTGACCGTAAGTCCACACATTCTGAGAAATCCCTGGTAACCCAATTTTGTGGAAATACTGCAAAAGCAGGAAAGACAGGGCTGTCAGGAGAAGGATACAATTTAATGGTTAAATACAAAATTACTCTGGTTTTATCTGTTCAGCCTAAGTCCAAACATTGCCATTTATAAGAGGTTTGTCCCTCTTCAATATAATCAGTGGAGAGGTTTTCCTCTGGTCCACCCCCCTTTTTCTATAAAGCCATTTTTATAAGCCATTGATCCACAAAAACTTCAGCAACAAGCTACAGCAAGGAAAAAACCCTCACATTTCCACGCTCTTTTTGATGCAAACTGAACAACACAAAACACAGTCTGAGTTTGTGCTTACATCTACTCACAGATACAGGTAAAGAGCTATGCCACTAACAACAGCTGTCTTGTCAACAGGGGTAATTTCTAATTTTGAAGAAGTCCTTGCAAAAAAAGTACCAAACTCTATTTTATCAGCTTGTGAAAATAAAGATCTGACTGCAGAGCATCAACTGTACTACTTTGGCAGTAAATGAATAAAAAGCCAGTCACATGCTAAGCAACTGGATCAGCAAAGAAACCATTTCTCTCACACATGACCATCTTTATCAGGAAAGATGTTTAATACAGTAAAGCTTACCAGTAATTTTAATTTCTCTCCTGGATACAGCTGTAACAATTCAGTATCACCAAGGTTCTTCAATGTTTCTATTGTTTCTGTTCCCCAAGGGAAGCTGTACTGTAACTTAAATCCTCTTCTGCCTTCTTCATCCTGGAAGTCACTGCTGCTGAAGTTAGACGGGCCTACAGCAAACTGAAAATAAGAGATTTAAGAGGTGATCACTACTACGAATCCCATAGTAACTACAAAACACACATCTGCAATGAAAACTGAAGTCTGTCATTTTCAGCAAAAGGTTTTTTACAAGTTACAGCTCAAATCTCTTGTTTTATGGCATTTTCATCTCACATCACTGACAAACACAAAACATTTGCCTTTCTGCAAGTCACATATAAACTACATATAAGGTTTGTCATCAACTTCAGTAGCTTCTCAATTTCCACGAGAAATACACCTATTTGAGTGCCTACAACAGGCCAGCAATGTAAGGCCATAAAACCAACCAGGGTGACTATTCCCCCCATGAGACATAAAGGATCAGGCCAAGATTCCCCATGGATATGCTGTTACCTTTCTCCACCACTGGAGCCTCTGGCGTAGCCAGTAATCGAGCCACTGTCCTGCAGTTCTGGGAGAACTAAACCATGCAAGCAAAGACGTGGTCCTCTCGCCTATTCTTTAAACAACAGCAAGGGCAGCAAGTTAACACCTTGGGAAATAACAGGGGAAAAGCAAGAAACAGCATTCAAAAATAATCCAAAAGTGAGACAGTTGGTTTAGGTATGATAAGGGATTAACTCCTCTATTACTCTACCTTGTAAGTTTTTTGTTGTGTTGATCATTTTCTGGAACAGAATGTTCACTTTCTGGAACAGAATGAAAGCACACTCCAATTTGAGCAAGGCCACAGGGCAGTCTTCTGTTGACCAGCTCTAAGCAGCTGACATATTGCGCCAGAGCACCTACAAAAGACAAAGCCCTGATTTTAGTGGCCACAGGAAAGTTTTTGATGTTTTAACTCTACCAACAACAAATGTTGGTAGAGTTAAAACATATTAGCACATATTATACAGATGTTGTTTGTACATGCAGTCCCACTATCTTTATTAGCCTTGGTGCTTTGCAGACATGGGGTAAGCAGGCTGGTTTTTCTGGGCACGTTGATTTCAATGGACTTTACCCCAAATTATAGGGAGCGCATCCACTGCCCATCTGTGCTGGTCAGGTCCTTGAAAAGCACACAAATTCACAGCCTACAGAAGGAACATTCCTGGCGCACTAACGCAGCTGGAAAAATCCTTGAAAATGCAGCTGCTGAGCGCAGGGTGCAGACTGAGCGCAGCCGCCCGGACCTACCGGGCAGGAGGCTCTCCCGCAGCACCCCCGTGGCCCCCAGCACTTCTTCCAGGGCTGGGCCGCCAGGGTTCTGCCCACAGCCCTGGAGGGCTTCGCGCAGCGTCTCCGGATGCATCAGCCGCAGCCCCTGCGCGTCCCCCGGAGCGCCGGGCGGACCGTGGAGAGGGGCGTCCACGGGGAACACCTGCTCCCGCATGGGCAGCGCCGAGTCCCACCACTGTGCCGCCAGGTTGGCGCGCAGGGCCGCGCCCAGCGGCCCGAAGCCGGGATGGCGGCCGCTCAGGTAGGCGCTCCAGGGCAGCGGCCCCGCACCGCCTCGTAGAAAGCGCCGCCGCCAGCACACCTCTAGCAGCTCCGCCCCGCCCGCCGCCTCGGCAGCTCTGCCGCCCTCCGAGTACGGCCGCGCTGAGCACCCGCCCGGATCCGCCAGCTCCGGGACTCGCCGCCGCCTCGGCTGCCCCAGGGCGGCGCGGCCACACCAGCGGCAGCCTTGGCGAGAGCCCAGCGCCATCTTGCCCCTCCCTCACGGCGAGCCCGGGAGCGGGAGGGCGCCGGGGCACGCGCACGCGCAGCGCCCCGCGCGGGAAGGGGGGCCGCGCAGGCGCAGAGGGACCCTCGCGCCTCGCCGGGACCGCGGGCTGAAGGTCAGGGACCCTTCGAGGTGAATTTTGTGTCCTTGGGTTGAATCTTCTCGCCTTTTGTAACCGTAATGATGTCGTCAGATAACTTCTGGTAAAGGAATTGACGTCTTTGAACTAAATTTTCTCGCCTTTTACAATAGAAGTCGCTTCATAAAAGAACTCGTTTCAAGCATTGGGTAAGATCACATCACACAAATAAACATACTCTGGGTAGGCGGAGAATGCGCATTAGTTAGGTAGGTTCTGTAAAAGAGATGTAACTTTTAACCCCTTTGTGTGCTTGATACGTGGAATCAACCTTGAGCCCCGCGCAGAATAAACAATGTCTCTTTTATAAACCAAATTCGTTTAGAGAGCTCCCAACATTGGCAACAAGGCCGCACGTGCCAGGGGTCACATCTGGCCTGCCCCTGTGGGACAGGGACGGCCAGAGCTCGCTGGCACTGGGGACCGGGAGGAGGACAATGGGACAGACGCTGCCCTCGCCATCACCGGAGCACGCTGCAGCTGCACGGGAACATTCCTGGGGAAAAGCCCCTCCGGAGCCCATCGCACAGCAGCGAGTCCGAGGCGCATAAAGGCAGAGCTCAGGCAGAGGCGGCACCGTGGAGCCGCTGCCAAGAGCGCGGGCGAGGCCCCCGGCTCCCCGCGGCCGCTCGGGCTGGTGCTGGCAGAGCGCAGGCAGCGCAGTGGAAATTTCCATACTCGCTGCAGCACGAGCAGGTGGCCGTGCCAGGAGGCGGGGCTGAGGCGGAAACCATTCCGCCAGCCGCAGGCAGGAAAGGCTCGGGCTGGGATAATCCCCGCGCCGGTTCGGGCGGCGCAGCCCCCTCCCCCGGGCCCGGCACTGATGGGCCGCCTTAGTAGGGCACTGGGTCAGTGGCAGGAGCTGCTGCTCTCGCCTGCACAAGCATTGAATTGAAGTTTAGTTCGAAGGCAGATTTACCATGAGCTCAATTCTGCCAGCATACCACTGGCAGTAATGTGGAAGCTGCTTAGTAGAGCTCATCTCTTTCCATTATTTTATGTGCAAATGTTACATTTTCCCCCTCGGGAAACACTGCCCCACGTAAGGGTTCCTTTGCAAAAAGTATAAAACACACAGAGGAAACCTCTTGCCACAGTTTAGGTTTTGCATCACTGTTAAAGACTCTCACATCTCAATTTTAATTTGCAAACTATAAATATACTATTTTTTTAATGCTAAAAAAAAAACTTTACAAAAACAGCTTTTCAATGCATTTTGTGTCAGGCAACTGACCTGGAAACTTAGGCATTAAGTTGTACTTCAGTGATGAATAATCTACTTCCTTGTTTTTCACCCCTGGTGACTCTGAGCACTGTTCCAAAACAAAATTTTAAAAGTCCCACCCCTACCCCCCCCCCTAAAAAAAAGCCCCAAACCATAATACATTGCCACCTGCACTTTTAGGCTGCAGTAGGCCAATTCCAAGCCTCCAGCTGGAGTTCTCAAAGCAGGAGTGAAGGATCACAAAATACTGCCAAGTGATAGAACTTAACAGAAAAGGAGGAAATAATTAAGAGGCAGATAAGGCTGGTTGAGATCATCACAAACTGGACCTCAGAGGGAAATGGTAATCAAGGACTGAGCACAGACTAATGCAAAAGATCCTAAGTGCAAAACAAATTAACTCAGGTTCAAAATGACAAAAAGAATCTTGTCAATTCGACCTTGAACACATTAAGTGTTGAACTTAAAACTCATCACTGTTACTAATAAACAAGAGGGAGGAACTGAAAGTTAGCATTAACTAGTATTTTAATACACTGTGCTTGAAAGCATTAAGCACTTTAACCCCAGGATCAAGTAGTATTCCAGTTCTGTTCATCAAGGAAACACTTTGCTTCATTCAGCATGGGCACTGCTTTGAGATTAGAATCATTTGCACATATTAGAAGTCCTTAAAAAAAAAAATAAAAAATCCATGAGGTAGCTTCATGGATCAACAGCCCACTTCCCTCCCACCACTTCCATAAAGAAATCACTGCTCAATACCAGTTTAAGTATAATTTGAAGTTTTAATACTAAGATCTTCCCGTTTCTCTGAAGCTCAGAAGCCTGCATGCTAACTCACAATGCCTGGCAGCTGTGGGTACACAACACTCAAGCCTGGTCTGCACATATGCTCGTGTGAAGGCGACGGTTACGGTGCTGCAGAAGCGTCCTACGCTTGTAAGCAGCTCGTTAGCAACACCACTACAGAGTTATGATCTTTTCCAAGAACTGGCCCTACGCTAGTGAGACAAGGAAGAACACGGTTTCCAATACTTTCTTAGAAGCCAGCTTTAATTCTCTTCCCCATCGAAGCAGAGCCTGCCATGCTAAGCAATCTAGCCCAATCAAGGCAAGGCTGGTATTTGTGTAAGCTTAAATGTTTAATCAGACACAGTTGAGAAACCTTTCTAGAATTTAATATAAAAACATTTGACATATCATTAATGTAAAGTTGTGCACATGTTGAGAAAATTGTCATCTGAAAGAAAAATCGGTCGGTCTTCAAATATCTTTATTGGAAGGCCATGCACTGCCTTCTGTTACTGTATTTCAAATCACTGTACATTTACTTTGAAAACACTGTCTGCATTTTCTAGTACAAAAAACTAAAAATTGTTTCAGGAATGTAGAGAAATATTCAACTTAAATAGCGAAAAAGTGCACCATAATTACTGCTGCACTGCAGTCATTTCTGCATTTCCCATTTCTTAAATAACTATCCTGTTTTGATAACACACAATATAAAGAGCAATTATGAAAAACTGAGACATTTAAATACACTAAGTTATTGAGAATAACTTGTGGGCATGGGGTAACCTATCATAGGAGCAGCACCAGTGGCAGGGTAGGCGTACTGCTGCTGGTTCATGCCATTGTGCATGTTGGCAATGTTACTGCCGTACTGCTGCTCGTAGCCGTTCTGGTACGCTCCTGCGGGGTTACCGCCGGCCCTGAAGCCGGCCTGCATGCCTGCAGCTGCAAAGCCATTCCCAAAGGGAGTTCCATTGCTGAAACTCTGGGCGCTGTAAGCCCCGTTTTGGGTTTTTGCTCCAAAGTCTCTCTTGCCTAGCGCACCATAGGTTCTCTCAAAGTTCTCCCTCTCTCTAAAACTACTAAATCCACCCCTTTTGCCCGCAGAGTATCTGTCACGTCGGTCACCTCGGGAACGACCTAGTGAAAGAGACAATAAAGTTATGTGCATTATAAAGGCTCTTCAGTTCAGCTTAACACCATTTATTTTCTGTCCCAGCAATTCAAACTTACTATAAAAAGCTTTCCAGGTGCTTTCTGGACTCCAGTTAGATAAAGCTGTCTCACTTTTGAGGAGTCATACACTCTCTCCTCTGTAGCACAAGTCATGGCATCAAGGCAAAAAGTGACTTTTACCTTGCCAGCAGGACACTAGGGTCCATTCTTGCTGTCCATGCCATAGGAGGACAAAGCCACAAAACTGAGTCCACTAGTGTTTTATTTCAGGGCAAGAAGTGCCTCTTTGGCCTGCCCTAGCCATAGGTGCACCACATAGGCTTGGGAGCATTTGGGTGCTGTTTTTTTTGCTTTTGTGTAATAAATACCTTCTGAGGCCAAAGTAACTGGTAATTAAACCACCTTCCAGATTTATTTTGGAGGTGGAATCTGAAGTTTCCGTTTTGTTCTGAGAGGAAAACAATGCACCGAGATCAAGAACAGCCCTTACCTGAACCTCTGTCTTCAATCAGCTGAAGCAATTTGGGGTTGATGGCTTGATTAGCCTCCCGAAGCACAGAGATGAGGTCATTTACTTGCTTAATATTGTTAGGAGTAAAGAATGTGTATGCTGTGCCTGTTTTGGTACTGCGGGCAGTTCGTCCAATTCGGTGGATATAGTCCTCTGAGGAGTTAGGGTAGTCATAATTGATGACAAATTTCACATCTTCCACATCTGTAAAGTGTTGCAGTGTGGCAAAAAGCGAGGTACAAAGTTTTGCACACCACAACAGCCAAATCGAAGATAAACATTAGACAAGAGTATTTTAAAGGGAATAATGGCTGCAAAGAACAGTGTTAGAATCATCCATTTCTGCAAGAGTAATGTGGAAGAGAAAAGTTACGCACACTCCGTCTGCTCCCGTTCTCATCACCCACCCTGTGATCCAAAACCTTACCATAAGGAGTGTGCATTTGCTTGTCATTCCCAACTCAAGTGTCCCCTTTACAAATCATCAAGTGACATCTGAAAGCTTCTTGCAGTAGGGCCACTAAAGCTCACAGCAGCCTCTTCATGTGCTCATTTGAGGACCTTAGAGTAAAAACATACAAGGTCCTTCACATACACACTCATTAGAAGCTCAAAAAAAAGGGGCCACACTGCTCGTCTTGCCAAGACCTTTGAACCGCAGCTGCAAGAAAAACATACCTGTCCCCCCAAAGTCACCAAGTTGTTTTTATGCACTGTGTCTCGTCTAGGCAAGCGCTTCCAAGAAGCCAGGGTTCACTTGAGAATGTGTCTCTCTCTGGCAGGTCTCGACATGACGACTATGTATAGGTGGAGGAACTTCGACTTTCAAAGGCATTGAAAAGCCATTGCTTTCCTGCCCCACTTGTTAAAGTGAGAGGTGGACTTTTATTCTCAGATTTCATGTGCCAGTACTCACCAATTTGTACAAGGCTTAGTACATTTTAAAGCTGCTCTCTCCATTTTCATGGTTGAAAAAAATTTCATTGAACATTGAAGTTTAAAATTATGTTCTTCAACATTTCAAAAAACTCACTGAAATTCAAAGACCCACAGATCACAGCAGACAGTATGCACAAAACTAACAGTACTGCACCATGGCAAATCATGCAAAGCATGGAGAGAAGAGAAATACCAGGGCAAAGTGAACTGTGAATGAAACTGCTTATTTCATGAGAGAACAGTTTATGGGGTAGTAGTTTAAAGGATGATCTTTGCCTTTTGAAGATTACTGGCACACAATGCTCTCAGCTTTCACCTCTCTATTTGACTGGAAGCAGCCAGCCGATCATTTCCACTAGTCCTCCATCCCCCTCGAGTCCTCCGATTGTCATGCCTAGGCCTTGCCACAAAGACTGCACCTTTATGTGAAGAAAACTTAGAAAAATGCAGAGGTTAAAGAAAGCAATAGACTTTCTTTAAAAGCTTTGGGCAAGTGGCATTACGAGTTTTACTAACCTAGACCTCTGGATGCAACATCTGTAGCAATCAGGATTGGTGCTTTTCCGTGTTTGAATTCTGCAACACAAAAAATGAATCAATTTTTTCCTTAAGTAGCACACATCAGATACTTGCAGAAATTGCTGAAACACTCACCATTTAGAACCCAGTCCCGTTCCTGCTGACTTTTATCACCGTGAATACCCATCGCTGGCCACCTGAAAACACAGAACTAAATTGACCCAAGAGCACTCCTTTGGTGGTTTCATTAGTCAAAGACTGGACTACTGAAAAATTTCAGTCTGGGAACTGTAACTGACAGCTGGTGTCTTACAGTTTTGATTCTTAATTGTAGTGTCTTAGAGCACACTCAAGACTGTTGCTCACTGAACTCCTAGCTACTACTCACCCATCTCTCCTCATCTTTCTGGTAAGATCATCACAACGCCTTTTGGTTTCCACAAAAACGATTGTTTTGTTTTCTTTCTCACTCATGATTTCTTCCATCAAACGAATAAGCCTATTAAGAGATTATGGTTAGAGCTTAGACTGATTTCTACTGTACAAGTTTAAACTGATTTATTGCCTTTTTTAAGTTGTCTCAGACTGATGTCAAAAATCCATCAATGTAAGGCATTAATTTCAAATTTCATTAAGTAAAACTGCCAGAAAACACAGAATGTTTTGCCCCTAAGGACTACTTACTTGTCATCTTTCTCTACATCATGACACACATCCACAATCTGAAGAATGTTGTGGTTTGCACTTAATTCCAGTGCACCGATGTTGATGTGCACATATTCTTTCAAGAAATCTTCAGCCAGCTGCCTCACTTCCTTAGGCCATGTAGCACTCCACATCAGAGTCTGCCTATCAGGCTGGAGAGGATCAGATCAATGCAAGATCAATATAGATAGTGTAAGTTAGATGCCCAACCAAAACTACCCAGGCTTGCACTGCCCTTACTTTAAAAAGGGTAGTGGCACTAATTTATATATATCTGCTGTAGTGACAAATGCATGAACCATTTATACTCACTCTTATCTGATCCACAATTTTTCTGATCTGAGGTTCAAATCCCATGTCAAGCATCCTGTCAGCTTCATCAAGGACAAGGTAAGTACACCTCCTGAGATTGGTTTTTCCAGCTTCTAAGAAGTCTATAAGTCTTCCAGGTGTTGCAATGCAGATTTCCACACCTGAAACCAAACAGTCCCATCAGCTGAAGCAGTTTTCACACTGCCCCAGAGAGAGCTGCACCAAGGCTGATCCATACCTCTTTCCAGGTCACGGATTTGTGGTCCCTTTGGAGCACCTCCATAAATACACGTGGACTTCAAACGACATGCTCTGCTGTATTCAGCAGCTACCTGCTGCACTTGTTGGGCCAGTTCACGGGTTGGTGCCAACACAAGACACTAGAAATAGGATGACCAGCTTTAAGTTCAATATGTACTCAAAGATCCTAATCTGACATTAATTTTGAGTGTAAAGTTCAGTGCCAGAATGACTGAAGTAGATTTAAGTAGCCAAACCAGCAAACCAAGTTACATGGCATCTCAACTGCCACTGAACACTGTGGAAGATATGTGAAAGATACCTGAAAGTCACTAGCTTCCAGGGGATAGCAATTTCCAAAATATAACCCAAAATAAAACAACTATACCTGTTCTCTACTGTTTTCAGGACAATCCAATTAGGATTTTTTTTATAGAATCTGCTCAGAAAACTACCCCAACAAGGAACCACTTTATTCATAAAGAGTAACAGAGAGCAGCTATGCACTCTTATAAGCATGGCCAACTGAGACTGTAAAATACAGTAACATTCCCTAGAAATTAAAATCTCCTTTTATCTAGGAATACTCACAATAGGTCCATCCCCTCGCTCCAGGAATGGCTGATGATTTATATGCACAATGGCAGGCAGTAAGTACTGTTTGGAAGAAAGAAAAAAATCTCATTACTAGCTCTTCCCAGTAGTATTCACCATGCTAGGTTGAATAGGCTAGGCCATACTGTCACTATTGAAATCCAGCAGTATTCCAGCCCATAATCAAAACTTACAGAGAGTGTTTTCCCTGATCCAGTCTGTGCCACTCCAACCATATCCAATCCACTCAATGCAACAGGCCAACCTTGGGCTTGAATAGCAGTTGGTTCAGTGAAGTTCTGCCTCTGAATTACTTCCATAACGTTTGCTTGAAGAGAAAATTTAAACATATGGATTCAGATGTTGCCCTAACCCACTCTGAAGAACAATCAATATGTTGGTCTTCACTTACCAGGGAAGTTTGCTTCATAAAAGTTGATAATTGGTTTTGGACAGTTATGGCCCCTAACTGTGACCTCTTTGCTCGCTCTGTACTGTTCAACTTCTTGCTGCAAAACAAAACACCCATTATTGGAAATAAGCTCTGATACTAAGGTTATATCTGTGCCTACTGGGCCTCATGACCCTCAACATGTTTGCACTTTCTGTTTACTTTTGCTCGAGCCAGATCAAGTACATACCGCAGTACGTCTAACTACATCCGGATGTTCTTGGTAAAAGTTCTTCTCAAATTTGGGCAGCTCATCCAAGTTCCATTTCTTTTTTGTAAGTTTCTCCCCAGGGTTTCCAAATTTCTTCCCAGAGAGAGGTCCACCTCTACTTCCTCCAAAACGAGGGGCTCCAAACCTGAGGAAAAAGAACATAACATATAATGCAAGAGAAACTTTTTGGCCCTCTTCCTGAACAACTTCACCACCGTCTCTGCAGCCTAGCTGCAATGGTGGACTTTAGAGTTCATGTGTATAAACTCTACCTACTGAAGTTTCAGGATACTGGAACTTCAAAAACTATACTTTAAGCTGTAGATACCACCATCTGCCCGGCCACAATTCTTATTCACAAGCTAAAATAACGTGTCTTTCCCGTAGTCATATAATGCAATTGAACAGCAAGTTACAACAAGCAAAGTAAGGCATTAAAACCTTGGCACTACCCCGTGATCAAAATGGTTTCCCGTCCCAGTGACACACCTATTTCTGAAGGCAGACAGGGGCAGTTATGAAACCTTGGGATAACTTTCCCGTAAACCGTTTTTTTTTTAATGTCCCAAAAGACATACTTATTTTAACAACGATATTTTACGAGGCCAGGCACTTTATTAACATTCCAGGTTCAGTCCCTCCTTTCACAGGATCTCTAAAGCCCCGATGCGCAGCTCGGAGCCGCGCTGATCCGTGCACTGGATCCGAGCACGGGGCTCCTTCCCCCGCCCCGATCGCTTCCCAATTTTGGCCGGGCGGGCGCTGCGAACGATCCTTCCCAGCACAACACAGCACTTCCCGAGCGGCCGCTGCTTCCTGCCAGCGCTGTTTCCTTTGTCTCTCATTTCTGTCTACGCCACATTTTCCAGCCGCTGCCATTTTAGAGCCGGGGCTGGGCGGGGGGAGGAGGAACAAAGGCAGCAGCAGCACAGCCGGCATTTTGATTCCCCTCAGCCGCCGCATGGCGGGGCCGGCCATTAACATCCGCTTACACAACACAAAGCGGAGCCGGCCGGCTCCTGCTGGCCACAGCCCGAGCCTTGGGAGGGGGAAGGGAGGGAGGGGAACCGCCCTGCCGAGAGCTCCCCAAGGCTTCAGCACCGCCAACCCACTGACCCACAAACCTGCAGCCCGCCCGCCGCTCTCATCGGGGGGGAGCGGGTCTGCAGGGACCGTCCGGGATGGGGGGGTGTCCCCAAGGGGCTGAGGGCCTTTACCCCAACAAGAAAAAAAAAAAAAAAAAAAAAAAAAATTAAATTCCCCCGCTCTGTTCTCGGCGATCGCACACCCGCGGGGGGTGCTCTGAGGCGAAGGAACCGATACAGTCGTCCACAATCGGTGGCCTAAAAAAGCCCCATACCCTCCACCCAGCCAGCCCTCGCGGCGAGAGCGCTAAGGGAAGGGCTCAGGGCCCAACCCCCGCCCCGCCGCCATCTTAAACGTCTGAAAAACAACCCCGAGAGCCCCACGGGCAGGCTCAGAGTCCGGACGCTGGCGGCGGCTGGCGCCGGCCGTGCCCCCGGACTCACCCTCTATCCCTGTCGCTGGAATACCCGGGCATGGCGATGGTGGCGGTGGGCGAAGCGATTCCGGTCACTTAGAGCGGGTGGCGAAGGGTTGCACAAGATCCGGCGCCGCTGGGGGGGGCCGCTCACTGTGGGCGCCCGGCCGCGCGGACGCCGGTTATATAGGGGGCAGCGGGGGCTGCCGGGAGCCAGGGCGTGACGCACGCGCAGGCCCCACCCCCGCCGTTATGTAAGCGGCCCGAGCCGGCCCGAGGCCCCGCCCCCTTCCGCGTGGGCGTGGCCGCGGCGCGCCCGGCTGACCGGCTTTGAGCTCGAGGCCGGAAGTGCCCCCCCCTGGGGAGCGCCCCCCCCACCCCACCCCTCCCTGCCCGCGCCTGCGTGGGACCGCTGCGGGCGGGAGCCTCGTTCTCGCTGAGGGCGTCCCGGCCTGAGGGGGACGGAAATGGAAATGGAGAATTCTCTCTTCCAGCCTCCGTGTAGACAGGCTCTCTCCCCCCCGGCGTGTTCAGAACGCAACTCAGCTCCTCGTAACTTGCAGGGAGGGCAGAGCCGGACCCTGATGTCCGCAGTGCAGTCCTCCAGTTCTCACAGGTCTGTTTATGAAATCCTCCTGAATTGGCTAGAGAGAAACCCGGGCTTTTAACTAACAAACATTTTAAGTAATAACTGATACTTCACGGTAGATTGGCCCCATGCCACCTGTGACTTTTGCTCTCAGAAGGAGCCGGAAGTGCGGATCCTGGAGGGCTGGATGCAAAACATCAAACCTCCTCAGGCCAGTTCTTTTATGCTGTTACCCATTGCCTTTTAAAAAAGTTTATAAACATAGATGTAAACAGAAATATTTATAAACATAAATCTGTAAAGTTACCAGTGTTATCTTTTTGAATTCCACACCAAGGCCAGTAACCTGAGTCAAAGGTCATCTGAGGTGCAGCAGTGCTGAAAAGCTGCTCAAAAGGCACAGAATAAAAACATTCAATACCCCAAGTGGACACTGCTGTTCACCCACCCGGCTTTGCCAGGTGATTGTTCAGCGACCTGAGGCTTTACACACACAAGAGCTGAAGTTTGAAGCACAAACACCCGCAGCCACCTGCTCCAGGCGGAGGGTAAAAATGAAAATAGCATAAGGAAGGAGAAGTGCCGTAACAACACTTCCCGTTTATATCCTCCCACCTTCTTGCAATCTGTGCTTTAAGGCTTTTCTGAGACAAAAATAACTGCATTTGATGGCCATTTCTTCACATTTTGATTCTATTTATGCCCTTAGCTTGTAAGATACCATGACAATGTGTTTTACAATTTCAGTGTATGCAACCTGAAAAACATTTGTTTTCATTTTCAACATATTGCTGGATAAGAACAAGGGGCCAAGCAATGAGTTAGTAGAAATGGTAGTAACTTTCTGTTTATTTATACTCTAATGTGGACATTAATATCTCCTAAGTCACCTCCTTTATAAATCAAAGATGCAGTGTACTTTTTCCTCCTTTTAAAGTGATTCTACACTTCTATTTGGTTTTGCCATTTTTTTCTTTATTGACAAGAAATTCACAGCATTTAAGATCTGAACCCCATAGAGATCTACATAATGAAAGTATAAAGATGTTTTTGATCTGTTGTGTATTATTTTCTAGTGATGTTTTTAAATTGTTGCTAAGAATAAAGCAAGGTTTGCAAAGACTAGAGGTCTGCATGATACTGTGCTCAAAAGTAACACCTAAATCATGCTTATTTTGTTTATGAACATTCACAGCTGTTTGACCCTCAGCAATCTGGAATTCCACCGTGCTCAACCATTTTTTGTTGTAATTAATTTTTTTCTTTCAATAGCACTCCAACTTGACTGGTTTTGTTAATACTATCCCAGCAAGTTTCTCATAGAGGAATCTCTCCAGGTTTTTTTCAATATAGAGTTACTTAATATGGATTGTGAAAGATTTTTGTCCCCAAACATTCCCATTAACATTTTCCACCTTCTGACCCTACAGGCTTCCTGTTCCCGATGAGTCTGAAACAGATTTTTGCAAAGGTTGTAAAAATAACAAATTATCTTTTCTTGTTCTATTGCATTTATCTTAACACACCATAATTTGATTTTGTTTATGTATAATTTCAGGACTCCTGTTACTGTGCTGTTTAATCTTTCTAAGGTTTTAAAGAACTGAAAAGACTGAACAAAAACCCAGTCTCTGCCTTGTCTACATGCAGTTAAGTCTGCAAGGAACTCCTTTCAATTTCCTTTGTAAAAAAACTTCCTCATTTTTCTGTTCCAGCCTCCTAAATTAAACACGGATTTTCCCATTCTCTTAATTAAGAGCCAATACGTGGAAACAAAAAGCTTTGCAGAGCTGTGTATGTAGCAAACTGAATTCTGTATTTAGTTTTGTTTCGATAGCACAGATCTGTGTTTGCTTACACACAACAAAAGCTCTTTTGTGTTCCTAAGGTGGTCCATGCACTTGGATTTAGATCTACAAATAACACCCATGCGCTGCTAGAGTTCATACTACTGAGGTTTAATTGCTGCCTGTCCTTGTTCTTACAGTCAAAATTGGGACCTCAGCTGCTTTTGTTGTGCTCGAGGAGTTTAACAATAAAGGGCATCATTTTTTTTTTCAACACGGAAAACCCAGAATTCCTGACGAGCATGGAATACTGTTGCTCAGAAAGGAAAATAATGACTTTCACCATACAACCTGTCCTAAAACCTGTATGCTAGCAGCTAATAATAAGTTGCATTTCTAAATCTTATTTTTAATAAAGGTTTTAGCTCTAATGCAGAAATAACTTCGGGTTACCCTGTCAAACCTGTATCGTGGCAATTAACACCAACACCCGGTAACGGGCACACCGGCTGGGAAACGTCCCGGCCCTACCCGCAAGGTCAAGTGCTAGAACTTTCCCCCGCTCCACCCCCGGCCCAGGCCAGCCCTTTCCCCACCTATTTTACCGAGAAAACGCCCACAACCGCCTCCCGTTCAGGTGACGAAGGCGGAACCTCACAGAACCACCACCCCCCCACCCCTTCCCCGCCGCCATTTTGCGCCGCCAGCCGCGCTCAGCGCCGGAACGCCTCAGGGCTGGCCCGTGCTGCCCGGGGCCGGGGGGGGGGATGGCGGCAGCGGCCGGGCGGAACGGGGGGTGCCCGTCACGTGGCCGGGGAGCGGCGGGGAATGGCACGTGACCGTTGCTGCGGCTGGGCTTTGGGGCATGGACTCTTTCTTTGCTCCCTGTTCCCACTCCCAGTCCAAAGCCAGGCCTGTTCCCAAACCCGTTACAGAGGCGATCGGCCCCGCCCCGCTCCCGTAACACCGGCCATGACCGAAAGCACCGGCCCGCCTGGCTCGCGTGGCCCCGCCCCTTCCTGCGGCGTCTGCCCAATGGGCGCACAGGCCGCGGTTTAAATGGTGGGGGCGGGCCCGAGCCGTTGGTGCCGCCATGGGCAGCGCTGAGGGGACAGGTAGGGCCGGGGCCCGGAGGGTTCCGACCGCAGCTCGCTGGGGCCTGGCCCTGCGGACCTTGCGGTGGGGAGGGAGTCCTGCTCCTGGAGCAGAAGCCGCCTTGGTGTCCGTAGAGCCGGGAGAGGCGAGCCTGAGAGCTTCCTCCTCCCCCATCACCTCCCCGATGATCGCATCACCAGCTCTTTAAAGCTGTTGTTTTCTTGCGTTGTAACTTTTAAAGCTCTTTTTGTTAACCTCTCCTTTCCCCTCTTTTGTCTTTGTGCCTTTCCTGGCGACACTTTTAACTTAATAAAGTTACACATGAACAGAAATTCAAGTTTTCCAAGACGTCAGCCTAAAATGTTGGAGATGCTACTTTAACCTTTATGCATCTTTCTACTATACATATATGTATATATCCATATACGTATATATCCATATACATATATGCTACTTTCATGCATCTGAAACTTAATAGAAAGTGATGTCTAATGGAGGAGTAGAGGAAGGGAAAAGTAACACTCTTGTGTACAGAAGACTGAAAACTGTGCAAATTATTTCCTGTTGTAGTAATTCTATATTCTTTTCCTTCCAAAGGTGACTTATGCCTTTTCCAGTGAATTAAAGTTCTTAATATCTCTAAAAATATATGTTCTTCAAAGCACTTTGAATTCAGGACTCAAAATTTGGGGGAAGTAAGACATTAATGCACATCTCATTGTACTCAACAGAGCATTTGGCAGGGCCACCTCTGTATTTTTCTAATCCTTAAATAATTAATTAAAATAGAATTTACCTTTCATGAGGAGTATTTACTTTAGCAACGATGTCATTGCCTAAGACTATTAGAGAACCTGGGTTTGTAAGAGAAGCTCATGTTTTTTCCCAAAAGGTAGTTGTCATTTCTGATCTTTGATAAATGGTATATCAAAGCTTGGGTGTTTGAGGTCTCAAACATTTGCCATTCCTTGCTATAAGACCAGATCAAATTTGTCTTTCATTACATGGAAAAAAAAAATTAATCTGCTCAGCCTGTGGTACTTCAGTGCCTTTCACCTCCCAAGTCCAGTTGGGCTATCAGTACACTTAAACAGTGTTTAATATTTTGGATGGATGGGTCAGCCTCCTGAGTTTTACCACCTCTGCTGGATTCAAAGCCACAGTGGTTACCTTTCACTGTAAATAACTACATCTTTATTTCTGTGTTTTTTGGTTCTGACATTGTTTTTTCTTCTAAACAGATTGGGTTGATACTGCCAATGATCTTTTAAGGACCTGTCACATAAACCAGCACATAAAGCATCTCTCAGAATGCGGTGCTGACGTGTTTGTTCATCTTTATGAGTCAATCTTAGGAGAAAAAGTACCAGGTAGGAGCTTAATCTGTTTTTTATTTTTCTCTCCGTGTTTTTTGTAGCTAAATAAAATTGAAACTTGTGAAACTTCTTACAGATGTAGGGATTTAAAGTATTTGTGTCTTTCCAAAGACAAAAATATAAGATTATAATTATTTAAGAAGATTCAAGTAATATTGGTGAATTTTATTTTAACTTTGGACTGCTATGAATGGCAACTATGAGGATAGCTACAACAGAACTATGACAAATTAGGCCTTGAAAGATATCCATGGGTATAATTCTTTTGAAGGTTATGAACTGGCTCATTTTATCTTACAGTAGTGTTAACACTGAAGAATGCTCTTATAAAATGCTTAATACTTACAGCCTGCTAAGAGCTGAGCTATGATTTAACCCTGCTTTATCCCAACTCCACTGGACTTCAGTGACAGCAATTAACTAAAGGTTACACAATTATGTATTTGCTTTGTTTAGAAACTGTTATGTGTGTGAAGTGTCAGACTAGTAGTTGCAGAAGAATTTAAGAGCACTGAGGTAACTGGCACCTATTGAAGGTAGAAGTCCTGTTAAATGTAAGTGCAGAACTAAAAATAATGTTGTTCGCAATTAAGTAGAATACATTGCAGTGGAATCAGTGTGTGACAGGGAAAGAAGAAGCCCTAACACAAACTGCAGTTCCAGTTTGATGGTCTAGGTGTGTGTGCTGGGAATGAAGGGGGAGAAATGCTTTGGTAGTCTCTTTTCTTGAATTAAATCTTGATAAAACCCTCACATCTTCCAAGGGGTGCTTTAAGTTTGTGCTCAGTATTTATAAAAGATTTTGTTGGACCATATAATAGTTGGGCTTTTCACCAAGGTACTGAAAAAATATTTACTTGTCAGCAGAAGTTAAAGTAGTTTCATTAAGGTACTTGCAACAAGCTAGACATTTAAATAGTCTAAAATCTATTATTTGTTTTAAATAGATTTCATTGCTACTCCCAGAAGCCAAGAGGATGATGCACATAATGTACAAGCAGTTATAGATTCCCTGGCATTGGATTATTTGCAGGTCAGCTTGTCTCACATCACTGGTAAGTGCTTGGTTTAATGAGACAAACACAGCTCGTGTTTGCAATCCTGCTGCCACTCCATAGACTGCTTCATGCTATAGTTTTATGTATAAGAAAAATATAAAATACCAATTGTCCCTGAAAATATCCCAGAATATTTATTTTGTGAGTGTGGAAGCAGTTACTGCATCATTAAACTTTCACTTATTAGAACTGAAAAGATGCAAATTTAGAACACTTAAAATACACTTTAAGCCATAAATAAGTGTCTTCTGAGCTGACACCTTTACAAGAATTTCCAAGCACTCTTCTACAGAAAATGCCTGCTTTTGAGAATTTTTCTTCTGTGAAGTGCTAATTATTAATATGTGTCATTACTTTCTCTTGAGGTGAGAACATTGTGAAAGGAGACAGGGAATCTATCAAAAACCTCCTGGAAATATTTGATGGTTTGTTAGAGTATCTTAGAGAAGTCAGCGAAGCATCTTCTCAGACTGGAGGTGAGATGTAAACCCAAAGTGTTTCCAATAACCTTGACAATGGAGAGAAGAGAAAGACAAAACTGACCCTGGGGAAAGAAATTTTAGTGGTGAAGCTGAATATTTGCATTCCTTGTTTTCATAAACAATAATAAAATAGATAATTTCTCCCCAAACTTACATAATCTTTCTGCTTCATTCTTGTGGCAGAAACCTACTCTAGACAATTCATCTTTTGTTTGTTGCTTTTCAACCCGTAAGTCAAATGATTTAGGATTAGGATTCAAGGAGGGAAATGTTGGTTTAATTGTAACAATGAGCAAATGTCCCTTTTACCCACTAGGAAATAAAGGTGGTGACAGCCTTTCCTGGGAAGTTGGTCATGGGAGTAGATCCATAGCAGGGGTTATTTTGAGGAAAATGGGAAGAGAAGCTGCTCAGCCCTGCAGAGGCATCTTACTGCAGGCAGTAGTGGTCTTCCTATCTCAGAGCTGGTAAGAGCTGTCACCACTGGCTGTTGCACTCTGTGAGTAAGGGGAGAGCACTTGGTGCCAGAGTTCCTTTCTGCCCTGTTTCAGAGTGAACAGAAGAAAGAGGACAGTAGGAATGTTCAGTGCTTGTACTGCTTTTCCCTTCCCTCAGACTGCCGCTCTTGTTACCCAGTGGGGGTTAGTGGCTCAAATTTTCCCAGCTGTAAGTCCACAGTTTAATTCTTTTGAGGAAGAAGAAAGGTTTATTAATAACCAAAACAAGGGTTTGGTAGTGGTAAAATTTTTCAAAATTTACCATAAAAGTTGCCCCACCTCCCCTACTTTCGTGCCCCTGCCCTCATGGGGGAACATTACATGTCATCATTTTAGATAAAACATTACAATGTTGATTGTACACATAAACTGTTTTGATGATACTGGAAATAGTTAGTTTATAGGTAGAAGTAGTTTACCTGAAAATAATTATTTCTTGGTTATTAACAGCTGAGATAAATGTGTTGTCCAGTGATGAAATTCAAATTGCATCTCAAGAGCAGCTGGAAAGCACTGCTGATCAACATACACAACATACACTACTCTCATCAGTTGAAAAGTAAGAACAATTCTGAATATTTGTTTTCACATAGTGATTGACTGTCTCTGTGTATCTGTAGAGAAATTAGTAGGTTTTTTTATAGTATAGACACCTACTAATCGTATATGCCAAAAGGAATGTTGGGCTAAAATTACATCTGGGACTTCTTTTACCCTTGAAGAGTTGCTGATTTTGTTTCCCTTAAGTTTAGTTTTTATGTGGAGTGGAACAACTTGAAAACTTTGATCAGTTTTAAAGACTGTATTTTAAAGATTGGTTCATTAAGCTGAGTTCAGTTTGTGATTGTGACTCCTGCTCTGGTTTGCTCTGTGGCAGCAGGGCCGTGTCCTGCATGGCTCCTCGGCAGCTCCATCTCGTGGGCTAAACAAGCAGAGGCTGAGAAAGGAAATACTCGATGACTTTATGTTCCCCTTAGGTCCCAGTCAGAATATTTTATTCTAACTTGTGATACAGATGGCTCAGAATCTACCAGTGAATTAATTAAACTTGGAGATACTGCTTATTCATTTTCCAAGAGAGAGGAAGGTGAGTTTGGGTGAGAAAAAATTTTAAGACTCTTTGTAGTAAGACTTCTAGGCTTTTTTTTTTTTGTTTCCTTTTAAAAAGTTACTTCTTTCAGATAAATACTGCTTTAAATCTGTATTAAAAAACTCCAAGCCAACCCACAACAGGCAAATGCATCTTGCTGAAGTTAAAATTTCTGGAAGTAAATATTCCAGGCATTATTTTTCATGACTTGTGCACTACCTTATTTGAATAAAGGTTTGTTGTTTGAGTTCTAATTCAGTTCTGCAGGTGCCAGTGCTACAAAACTGAGAGAGCCTATCCAGCAGGCATTTCATCTTGTTCAACAGAACAGGAGAATTCTGAAGATGTTTCATTGGTTGCAGTATAAGATGTATTATTTAAGACTGTAAAAAGATTAATAAGCTTATTCTTAAGAAGACTTGTTGAGAGTATGTGCCTCTTCAAAACTTCATGGATGGCTCTGAAACAAATAATGTGCACATGACTTAAATAGAGATAATTCTTATTTCTTATTTTTCTGTAAGAATTTTTTTTCTTATAGAAAATCTTTTCTATAAAAGAATATTCCAATTCTTCTTATTCTTATTGATGATTAATCTCAAGTAAAGGCATAAAGAAATATTATGAATTATGAACATTTCATGGAATTCTAAATAAGAACTTAACAGACCTATTTTGAGCTTAGTATGGATTGTGACACCAAGCAATTAGCAGACATTAAAACTAACTGTCTCAACAGTTAATAGCAAGATGCTTTATAGATCTTAATTTAATCTTTCTGAACATCCACTTCTAGAATTTTAAATGCCTGTACTGTGTCTAGGAGAAAAGGACATGAGGATAGAAGAATCTGAAAGCCCAGAGGCTCTTGCAGCACTGCCCAGACAGTTCTCAGAAAGTGAAAGGGAGATTGTAAAGGAAAGGGAAGATGGTGAGTATTGATTCTTCTGACAGCTCATCCACCTGGTTTTGATCTAGGGGTGTAGGGAACTAGGGTGGTGTGGAGGAGAGCTTTAGTCATGAATAGAAACACTTTAGTCATCTTTTAAAATAAACTGTTTTCAGAAATGTGACATTTTAGTCTCTCAGAGTAGGCAAACTTTCATTATCTAGGGTGTTTTTGCTTAGCTAGGATTTGGCTTCAGCTAGGCTGTTTTTAATTTGTATTGTGGTTTGTATTCTTTTCTTTTGTGGTTCAAAACACTAACAAGTTGTTGTGGAAGATCCTCACATCCAAAACCATGTTCTCAAGGCTGAAAAATGTTACAGCACTGTCCTATGCAATCCAAAAAAGGTGGCAGCTCACATTAGCTATCAAGACACTTCCCTTTATTATGTATACACAATGCACAAAATGTGTTCTGCTTTCTCAGATAACACTTGAAGTTCTTTACATTTGCCTCCTCAGGAGGGATGGAGTCTGTGCAAGCTGCTGAACCTCACAAAGGGAGTCTGAGTGCCAGTGCTACAAAACTGGGGGAGCCTATCCAGCAGGCAATTCCTCTGCTGCCCCCATTCCAGCCCTCGGATCCAGGATGGAGAGATTACCGCAGCTCAGACAGACAGGCAGCAGCTCTGGCTTGCAGTCAAGCAGTGAACATTCCTACTGTAAGGAAAAACCTACCCTTTGATTATTTAATTTTCTTTTAGTAACCAATCCTGCTTTCATTTGAAAATCTCCTAGTTTACTTGCAGAATGGGAGTACCTGGTCCCTGAAGAACACTTTTGAAAGTGTCTTTTGAAAGGAATTTTGGATTGTGGATTTGTTCTTCACTAAGTGTCCAGAGAGGAATTTAGTTTGAGGGGTGTGCTTATTTTATACATATATACATACATGTCCCTACAATCAATGTGACTGCACAGTTTATAGTATAGTAAATTAGATAATTAGAGTGTTTTTTATCTAGCTATAAAATCAGCATTGATTTCCATTTGCAGACAGATTTATTGTATGACCTTCCTGTCAGCACTGTCCTGTGAATTTATAGAACACAACTTGCTTTTTATTTCAGATTGAAAAGTCAATTACCCAAAAATTTGATGATATTTCTGATGGTCTTCCTCTTTCAAGAAAGATCCCTGGTGAGAGAAAATTTTGCATCCCATAGGGTAACTCTTAAGTGTTATAATGTTGAATTTATTTTTGCTGCCACTACAAGAAAAACTGGAATCATTAGTGCATTTTTTTAAATTCAGCCACAAGTTCATATTTCTATCTCTGCTTTACAGAGAAACAAAAATAGGTTACTTTTAATCTCTTCCCTGTACTGGAAAAAAGTAATCCATGTCCCCAATTCAACTCTTTTCTTAGTTAATCCTGTTAAGATGGGCCTATACCACAGAAATCTCTTCCAGCAGATAAGTCCCATGGCTGAGCTTATTCTGAGCAGAGAAACATGGACCAAACAAGCCAGTTTCAATTCTAAGAAAAATCCATTAACTGCTATTGTAGAAAAGGTTTAGAAGCTATTTTTTTCAGTACTCATTTTCTCTGTTGCCTTGGAAACACTGCTTACCTTTTTTAGTTTCCATAGCATTCCCATGACACTGAACATTGAAGACTGGAGAAATTACTGAAATGAATGTCACAACTGGGTAACCACAGTTGCTTTGTCATTCTATTCTCTGAATAATCTGGATCCACAGGCCCTGGCTCACATCTTTTTTTCTTTGCTGCCTACATTAGTAGCCACAGTGCCATTAACTCACACGTACCTGTCATCTGCTTCTGCAGTGGGAGAAATGCTGGGAGATGATGCTAAGGACAATTTGACAAAGGTATACATTGCATCTTTATTTTTGGAATTTCAGTCAATATTTTTTGATTTTTGCTTAATTTGTCTGTTATCTTGTGACAATTCTGGGCTTATTTCAAACCTGTTTTGTACTTTCTTTCCCCAATATACAATCAGTGATGCAGTATTGTTAGACTGGGATTATGTGCAGTCTGTGAGTCATGTCAGTTCTTCCTGGAGTTGTTTCCTCTGAAATGTACAGAGCCAGCCACCACAGAGTTCTATTTATCACAACCAACCAGTTAGTGGTTATCTTGCTTTTTAATCAAAAATGTACAAAGCACAAGAGTACAGTAATGTCCTTTCTCTGAAGTCTATCAGCATTCTAAATTAGTAAGAATTTTGGGGTTTTTTGCCAATAAAACTTAGATTTACTTCTTTTTAAAGTTCGATGAACAGCTTATTATATTCTCTCCTTTGATTTTCTTGCATTGTCCTTTGCTTTTCAAAAACTGAATAATGCAAAACCCACAAACTGATCAGCAGTTACCAATCTGTGCTCACAGAAATGTGTCTGTAAAGGAAGTTTTTTTCTCTGGAAACAAAATTTTGCCTTCTGCAACCACAAGAGGTACTCACAGACTTTGCTTGTTCCAATAGTTTAAACAGCTTTTACTTCTACATTGTCTCTGAAACTCATTTTTCCATTGGTGCCTTTCCCAGTGTGTCCATGCCAAGCCCAAGTTACTCCAGTTGAACAGAGAAGTTATCAGGCAGAACTAAACCAGTGCAGCTAAATGGCACAAGGACAGGAGTGTTCTCTTTTGGCTTGCTGTGAACTGCAGCTCAGTCTGTACTAAGAGAAATTCAGTTTATTTCCACTACCTGGCATCAGCCCCAGGCTGATGAGGTGGACTGTGTAGATAGTCATTACCTTAACCTATACTGTCTTCTGGTTTGGTGGTTTAGCTGTGAATTGATCTTCCATATTTTTGCTGGTCCATTTCTTTAAACTTAATTCTCTAAAGCATACTATCTGCAGTCAGGAGCCTAGAAATATAACTATTTTTATAGATCTGTACTCACAGGGTTTGGGTGGTTCTATTACAGCATCTTTACTCACATGATCTATAAAACCTTCAATTACTCATTTTCCTAGGTGCCTCTGGTATATGAATCTTCTATATCCACCTCCTCTTTTGAGGAAAATCTCTCACTATGTGCTGAACAAGTAACACAAACCCCAAGACCTGAATCTCAGCACCAGCCTAGAACAACAAGGCAAGTTCAGATTTTTGGTATTGAACCACACTGGCACTTTGATTTGCATGGCCAGCCAGCCCCCACCTCCCCTTGTAAATAAAGTTTTTCTTTCCTTGGCTGTGTGACAGTGAAAGATTAATTCTAACAGAAAGATTTCCTGTTTCTCCCCGATATATACTCATTTTCTTAAATATGGTTATAGATGTTTACACATTCTGCTTTACTTAATCCTATAAAAATGTGCTTAGGCAAAAAGTAAACTGGAATTGTGAGATAATGCTCATCAAGGTTTTAGAACAGAAATTAAATCTGTTTTCTGCTTTAGCAAATATGAAAATTCCACCACAGATTCAGCTGAAGATTCACTTTCCCACAGAACAACAAAGGAGAAGGTGTCTGAGCAAGAGTTTCGTGAAGCATCAGAAAATCTGTCTCGCAGGCTAAATGAACTAGATTTAGTAAGTGCAATCTCTTCTTTGTTGAGCTGAGCAATGCAGCTCTAGTAATGACAGCAGAGAGAACGAGAATATTGGTGTAGTATGATGAAAAAGAAATCTGCAGTTAACACCTGGCTTTAGTTCATTCAAATTTTAGAACTGTCTATTGAACCTGACCCCCACAAAAAATATCTGTCCCTTAGATGTTGAAGAGAGCTTTGGGTGAGCACACAAGAGAAGAGGAGCTGACAGATGAGGACAGCCTGTCCCAGCACAGTGACAGTGTCATGGACTATGGCCGAAGGACAGCTGAGAGAGGTAACAATCCTTGTGCCACTATTAGGATGGAAACAAAAAAGAAACCTTTTCATGTAAGGCTGCTACACTGAATTACAGTTAGTTACTAAGTTTTGTATAGCTAGTTCACTTCTATTTTCTCTTTGATCCAAATCTGAGCTGCAGATGTAACAGAATTGTAACCAAGTTTCTGTTTAACACTTAAAAAACAGTGGTAAAACTTTGCAAAAAAATAGAAGGGAAACACAGCTGCAGTAAAAAATGTATAGAAGGTTTTTGCACTGTATTAGGAACTGTGATGGTGATGACAGACTCTCAGCTTAGTTGCAAAAGAGAGCCTGTTTTATTCTTCCAGATCTTCTTCTATAGACAGTTCCAAGGTTCAAAAAGGTAAAACTTTCATTGGTCATCAAACCAACACGTCACCATCATTGGACAGTTGGGAACAACACCCCTTGACCCCTTGTTTTTGCAAGAAAACAAGAAGACAAACAACACCTGCAAAGGTTGTTTTCCTTCTCTAAGGACTGTTTGGATTCCTCCTTATGATTTCCCAGGCCAGAGTGAGAAAGTTGTGTACTTGACTTTCCCACAGACTCAAGCTAGTGTTTGAAGCCTAAAAATCTTATTTGACCACTGTCACTTCCCACAGAAGGTGGGGGGAGGGACAGAATACAAGCTCACAGGACTGTGGTTGTGAAATGAAGGCCTAGTCACAATACACTTCACTGCTGGGGTTTTTGTCTTTTCTCAGATTAGATACTCAATGAATGATCTTTCCCTGCAGACACATCACACCCAAGGTACCCAGGCAGGCCACGATCCCTCTCTCCAGCCTCACCCTCATCTCAGCACCTGGAACATAAACTGCGTGGTAGTGGAACAGGCCAGATAAAGACAATACGCAGCCACCTGCAGGAAGAAAGGGATGAAAGAACAAGAAGAGCAAAGGTAATTTTTAGAATGGACCTTGTGGTAATTCTTACCAACAGTTATACTAAAACCAGGAAAACAGAACACTTTTACATAATGGGGACATCTGATCTCCTTTAGTAATCATATGCTGTTTTATCTGTAGCCTGCTGAGGAAGAGACTTAAACCCCAAATTTTGCAAAAAAGAGTTTAAAGTGTAAAAAGCTACTTTGACCCATGCAGCAAACAAGTTAACAAGAGGTGGCTGTATGGACTGATTATTTCCTCTAACAAGTCATGTTTTGTTTTTTTTCTAGCTGGTCACTAAAGCTTATGAAAATGAGTTAAGAATTTTTGAAGCGAGGGAGAAGCATAGACTTTCCAAGCTCAGAGAAGCTGCCAAGGAAGTGGTGGGTGATGCACTGCTTGTGTTTTATTTGGTTGATTTTTCTCTTTTTAAATTTGTCTAGATGGTCTGTCCAGACACTTTTGGGTATAAAACCTCCTTGACTTCCAGTGTCATAGTTACAACACTGTACAACCAAAGTAGTATCTTACTAATATTAAGTGCTGCAGAAGAGCTAAGGTTATGCAATAATGAGATTTAACCTTTATTTGAACCCTGATCTGCATTTTGTAAATTCTGGCCTGGAGAATCCAATGCAGTATGTCCAAGTTCTCATTCTGAAGTCTGAAATACATTTATGTTCTGATGGCCAAACTGTGTTCTATCAGTGTTTCCCTTCTCATACCTGTTCTCCATATGTTTTACATCTGCTCCTAAGGAACAAAAGTACAAAGAAAATGTCTTTCAAGAACCTCCAAAAGTGTCTCAGCCAGTGAAAGTTTATTCTAGAAAAACCACACCTCAGTATCCCAAATACAGCCTGTGGATTCCAAAACGAGGGATCATGAAGCCAAAGCAAGCAGCTTCAAGTAAGAACTGCAAAACTATACTTCGTGGAAAACTGGCATCTTTTGAAAGCCTGGGTTGAACTCCAAGAATAAAGGCACCAGTCCAACATATACCAGTCAGCTGTAGCATTTTCCCTTCTTCTGACCTCTATATGTCTGAATTTCTGTTAGGGAAGATAATGTTTTAAGTAAATGTAAACCATCAGTGCACAATCAAATTGTAACCCATTTACTACTTCTTTAAAATCCCTTGGATTATTTTCAGGGCTTGTTTCCATTGCTGCTACTCCTGTGCTTATTCCAGAACAGTCTGAGCTCTCCTTTTGTTATTTTTCTGAGTATGTATCAAATTTAAAATTGTGCCTGTGGCTTGAGCTGAGCCACATACAGGTCACAGAGCAGGATCTCTCAGGACCCTGCCACTGTGGGGTTAAGGTTGCCACTGGTTCTGCTGAACAAGTGATGCTCCAAGAAAGCCAAACTGCAAATCCTAGGCTCAAGTTTTGGTAACCTGCACTGTGCATGCCTATGGATAAAATCCCTACATACCTGGATGTTGCTCAGCTATGCTGCCTTAATTTTTTTCCAGTTTTTGAAGGCCATATACCTGGTAAATACCCTTTTGTTTCATCTCCCCATCATCTCTTCCTGCCAGAAAGATCAAAGATGTAATGGGAATGAGCTGGTTGCAAACCAGTTTATTTTGTACCTGTTTATTTGACCTGGATCTGTCATTGCCACTGCTGTGCTGGCTTTATTTTAAGTTGCTGCAACTGGAGAGAGAGAGAGAGAAAGCAATCACTGATGAGTGATGGTCAGAACCACATGAAGAAAGAAGGGGAGACCTGTCTTAGTTGGATGGGGTGGTGGTAGCAAAATGACACCTGAACTATAAAATCAGTCCTTTAGAGTAAACAAAATATTTGGATTGCTTTCTCTGCTAGCTGTACTGGCAGGGCATGTCCTGCTGGGCTTAGCTTGACATGGTAACAGCAGCATGGTCATTTTATATAGTGTTCAGTGTAAAATATTTTTTGACCTAGGTTGACACTGTCTGAATGAATTTACAACTAAATGTGTTCTCTAGGAATTTACTGCTTACCTCTTTATTTATCTTACAGTGACAATAAGAGACAATAACCTCCTCTTGCAGCTCCTGGAGGAGTTTCCCCACCTGCACATTTCCCCCCGTACTCTGAATAAAATGTGGCAGCAGCAGCTTGCACAAACTGTGTACCTGAAGGCACCTTCTGCCAGACCTAGACCAAAACTCCAGAATGAAGTGAGTCATTCTTCCCTGCTGAATGTCAGCAGAGATATCCTGACAGGACACCTGCACACCCACAGCACAGCATGGAAGGATGTTCTGGGAGCTTGGTTAAATAGGGATGTACAGATTTATATACATAGGTTCACCTTTTCATCAGCCACTTGAATATTATGGTCCTTCTATTATACTGGTTTCTTGAGTACTGACTAGGGTTGCTATTGCTTTTTTAAAAGTACTTTGTAGTTTCCACTGCTAGTTCTGAACTTTTAGTTTAAAAATGAGTTATGAGATGCAAAAGTTGATTAACTTATACAAGGCAACTCTCAACCCAAACCCCAAAACAGCAGAGGGGTAGTATTTAAACCTGCTACTTAGGACAGCTTGTCCTTGCAGCATGATGCAAGTAATTAGCTTTTTTTTTTTAAACTTCCAGGTTGAACAAGCCTTGAAGAAACATGAACTGCTTGCTGCAATTATTAAGAAAGATCAAGATCACAGCAAGAGACTGGTATGTTCTTTGAAGATTATTTATTACATAATGCAGAGATTTCACATGGAGCTATCTAGAATGCATAGTCCCAGATCATGAAAGTGCCTTTTTGTCTTATTACAACTTTATGGTTTTTGAGTAGCTGTGGTCTCAAAATGCCACATAATCTGTTTGTTGTCTGGCTACTTGGGGTCATGGGAATGGAGTATTATTATTATTACCCTGCATTGTTGCTCTAAAAGGTAAAACATTCTAAAAAGTGCAAGAAGGTGAAACTTGAGGTTGTGTTGCAGATCCTATGACAGTGCTGACTCCTCAATTCTGTCATGATATGACTTTGCTACATCAGTGGTGACTAACGCTTCAAACCATAACTGCAAAGCCTGGGCTGTGGGGAAGTTCCTTAATGAAGCACCCCAGTTAGCAATGATTAACAAAGCTTTGCTTGCAGGAGTATCTGTTAGCACTTTGGTGGTCTGACAGCTGCTGCTCTTCCTTTAGCAAGAAATCAAGCAGCGCATCTACCGCCAGAAATGGGCGCAGAACAAGGTGACAGAGAAGAGGCAGCAGGTGGCCCGGGCCAGGAAATACTACGAGGATTACAGGGTCCAGCTCCGGGCCAAGCTGCTGCGGGCGAGGACACGGGAGGAGAAGGTGAGGACAAGGGGCCTTGCTCTGCAAGGGTGGAATTCTTTCCTGTCAGGACCCCAGTGCTGAGGTGTGGTAGTTCAATGCTGCAAGTGCAGTGACCAGAGCACAGAGCCAGGATGAAGTGGATGATCAGTCAAGGCCACAGATGAAATGGTTCCTTCTCTGGAAATGTGGATCCAGTGCAGGGCAAACCACTGTGAAACAAGGATGATTTATGGGACTAAGAGGAGAGAAAGGGTGAAGTATCAGTGTGGAAAAACAGGGCTAGTAACATGAGAAATTGGGGAAATGAGTTTTCAGAAACAGTAGGATTAAGAAGTTGTTCCTATAGTCACCATCCAAAGAAAACAATCTAAATCTTCAGTTAAGGGAACTGATCAAACAGGCAGCTTTGTTATTCAGTTGTGTTTGTTAAACAAAGTGGACTTTTTGACAGATATGATCTAATTAGGGCTGGACATATGAGTGAGGGAAAGCAAGGAGAGTTAGTACACTGTGCAAGAGCAGATACACTGTTGTCACCTTTCAAAATAAAAAGAAGTTTACTGCATAATCCACTGGTAGGGATTTGAGAACTGTTTGCCTCAAGCTGTGAGCTACAGCTGGTATGTGTTCTTGTGGAGGAATGGAAAGCCTGAGTCCAGGCTGGATTTCCTGCTGCTGGAAACCTGGATGAAGGTCCTGAAGTCAGACTGCAGAGTACAGGGTGGGTTGTAAATCACAGTGCATGCTCAAAAGCCCTGGCTTGCACAATTGGGTCATCTGACTAAACTGACATGAAAAATTATTTTATCTATCAAAATTTCAGCTAAATGAGTAATGCAAATCCAGCTCAGCTGTATCTGCACCACCATTTCTAGCTATATAATTGTGCTTTTTCATGGGCTATGGCCTATCTTCAAGTAAGCACCATTCCATCAGGAGAAAAAGTAGCTGAGAAATGTAAATGTATACCTACAAGTTCCTGGGAAAGTTTCAGTTTTGCTTTTCTTAATTGCTGGCAGATATTTAAGAACTTATTTGAAGAAGGCTTAGAAATTCAGAAGCAAAGACTGAGGGACCTGAGAGTTTATGCTCAAGAGAAGCGTGATGAGCAACGGAGAGAACACCAGATTGAGCTGGAGTCTCTGGAGAATTACTACAAAGATCAGGTAAAGCTTCATCTGGATCAGGCAGATCATATTTTTCCACTTAGAAGTCTTTCTTTAATTAGTTCAACTCACACATATGCTATGTTTAGTTTTCCATGCTAGCAGAAGCTATATCTCAAGAATTTCAAGAAATACAAACCAGAGAGAAAGCACAAGCACAAGTAAGTATTCTTAATTTTTTCCAATTGCCTTTTCTTTTTACATGCTGTGGCTAATGCCAGTATTTTCTTTAGATGCTACAGAAAACAAGAAGAGAACTGAGATCAAAGATGGAAAAGGAAATACAACAACTGCAAGCAGCAATCATGTACAATGATGATGACACCTTTTTTCAAGAGCTAGAAGCAGACAGACTGAGATCCAGGCTTCAGATGGCTTCTTTCCAGTACAGCCAAAGCCATTTCTTCTAAGACTTGGGTAAATGTCACTGCAGTCCTCCCTGGCTAAGATGATCAGAGTCTGAGAGTTGCTATAATGGGAAGATGGTGTAAGGCTGGTTTTCTCTCTATAATCTCTGTTCTGTCATTTTGACCTGTCAAGGGTGTAGCTTCTGGGCTTTGGAATCTCCACAGCAATTTTATGATCACCAATAAAGTTTCTGAACTACTTTTTACCTTCCTAGTAAGGCTGGGGTAATGTTGGACCCTACCCAGAGGAAGCTGGGATGAAGTGAGTGCTTCAGTGACTTTTCCCTGATGTAACAACTTAATGCTGAAGCTCCTCCCTGTGCTGGGGCTGTTGCTGCTAAGCCAGTCTAACACCATTAGTCAGAAATCATGGATTGGAAAGCTCACAAAGCACAAGAAGATCTTTCAAAGAACATCAGAGGTTCAGGTTTCCTGTGAAAGGCCAAGTTAGAGAATGCCTGCAATAAACCTGACACAAATAACTGGGAATTTAAATACATTAAGCAAGGGACAATGACTCCCTCAGCTGTGTTTGCAGTGTTGGTATTGCTGGCTTGATAAAATATAAAGGTATATAAAATACTCTTTCTATGCTATGTCCACGGGGAAAAGTAATTTGAAACAGAAAACGATACAGCTTCTTCTAAAGCTATAGCTGATGAGCTTCTGCAACAGGTGATCCCTGGGAAAGAGCTGGGGACAGCATTCTTCATCTTCCAGGTACAGCTAAATTAGGCACTGACAGGACCAGAATTCAAGAATGATTAACTATTTCACCAGTCAGCTTTTACAACCTGAAGTAAGGTAAGGTCTGCTTCCAGGAGCTGGCAGCAGGCACTGTACCTATTGTAGCATCTTCCAGTACAATAAACAGAGCTGTGCCTGGCAGGAAATCCAGGTTTCACCAGCCAAACACTGTGGAGGTGCCAGCAGTGAGGGATGAGGACTTAAACTGAGAACAATTACATAAAACTAAGCTGCTACTAATGAAGTCTATTACTGATACAGTCTCCTCTGCCTGAAAAAAGTGCAACTCCTTAATTAGTTTGTCTTGGTAGTAGAAGAGTTCTTGTTTAAAATTGCGGTGTGAGAAGTGATGAAGAAATACTGGATTTAAGTGTACTGTACATACAATATTTAAAGGTTGCCATGAGGGGGGTGTCTCTGATGGAACTGACAAGACACAGAGAAGTCACACTCATGCACTGAAAGAAGAGCTTAAACAAAAAAAAAACAGCTCTGAAGGAGCTTCTTTTACAGATTAAACAAAGCAGCCAGCTGTCACAGCATGAGCTACCTTACTGCAAAAAGACAGACCCAAAAAACACACCAAAACCTCTCCACAAAAGCCTGACATATCCAAATCTTTTCAAGGAATTGCTGTAATGCTAATTTCAGGGAATTGCTAACTTGAAGCCTTTAAGGGACAGTATTTACCAGCTAAGTTGATGAAATTTAATGAGTCTTTACCAAATTTGCCTTTATTTCCCTCAAGTGTGCTGCTGTTGAGAGGAGACATCTGCTCACTAATGCTGAGATAAAATCCTTGCCAAGACATGCCAGTACCTGAGAGCCAGAAGTAAGACCTGCTGTGTTTGACTAGAACATTCAGCACACTCCTCACTGTAGGTAACAGCATGTAGAAAGTCATCAAGTTTCAAGTATTTTTCTCCTGAAACAAAGTTGAGTTACTTAACAATGACATGGTTACATCTTAAAGATTTAATTAAGAACAACTTAAAACTTTTAAAACCATTGATGCTGTGACAGTGCAAACAGCATACAATTTATTGCTCAACTTCTGCATGGGTACATACATTAAGTACTTAAAAACCGTTTTATACAGATTTTTTTTTTTTGTTAAAGCTCATGTAACAGCTGGGTGAAAATACAATGATAGCAACGCTAAAACACTCTGTAATAAATACAATGGAAATGATAAACTAAGAACTGTCAGTTTGTGGAGGAGTAATTACACATGTATAAACTAATTACAACTACAGACAAGGTTCTGAGGATGTGTAGAGCCAGGAACCTACTACATAGTGTAAAGTACAACAATGGCACCTGTTAACTGTGTGGTGCTGTTTAAAAAGATGCTACATTGAGCTGGAGGATGGTGCTGTGACAGAGGAGCAAAGCTTGTACTTCCATCAATGCAGCCTTTTAAACACACCAGGAGTTCAGTACAGATGTAGTGTTGTAGAACAGGAATTTCAAAACAGCTTCTGTGCTCTGGACTTTAGTACAACACAAAAATTTGGTACAAATAAATCAGTTTAGGGAAACTGAACCTATGTGCAAAAAAAAAATTAGAATACATACTGTACAAAGCACCATTACTAAACTCTTTACACCGAGAAATTAAATCCTCTGAAACTCAACTGTGAACTGTATATTTGAAATCTACAAAAGTCACTGTTCATAATTAAACATTCATAATGAAAAGCAACAGCATAAAACCATGATGTGACATCTCTCTAAAACAACTAAAGACTGGATAAAGTAAAACCCAGTAAGAGGGACACATTGAAATAAATATTCACATTAATCATGGGGTGAAAGTCCAAGGTTAAAATGCAATATTAGGCTTAGCACCTTTTTGAGGGGAAAGTAGCTGACATGTTCTTGAAACAAAATTTTGGAAAGGAATCAACCTTTACCACTTTCAGATAAACATCTGACTGGGTGATGAGGTGCTTTAGTTAAAGCTCTCAGTCTTTATGAAGGTAGAAAGGCACTCAAAATACTTGGTATATTCCTCCTCATCTGTCAGCTATGGAAAGTTCAATGCAGATTTGTATAGTTTTGCCTTTAATATATTAAATTTACAATATCTGTGGCAATTAAAAAAAATTCTCAATGCCATACCAAAATGTTTGGTAGAAAAACAGATGTACTGCTAAGGCTGCTGTGAAAATGAATGTAATTATCAGCTGATCTTGGGTCTCTTTTCTGCAGAGCTCATCTCCTCCCTCCTCAAAGATGCTTTTATGACAGCAAGGTAACCAAAACTATGCATTCAACAAATGCACCAGCCAGATTTTAAATTTGCCATGTTCCATGACCAGGGAGGCTGCGGCCACAGCCTGGGCAAGGACAGGGGGATAAAAAAAAACCTAAAAAACACACTTCTATGAGTTCTATGACACTCATATGTGAACAGTCACAAGAACCTGTCTGTAAAACCTCTGCAACAGTCACTCACACCACTCAGACCAAAGCAGAGGCTTTGGGTGGGGCTGGAGCTGTGGCCCCAGCCACAGGCAGCACTTTGAGTGACAAATTCTGGGCAAGAACCTGCTGTGCTCCCCCAGAGCTGCACAGGCACAGGGCAGCTTCCCATGGGGACAGAGTGACCTGAAGGCCCTGAACTGGGGAGCCCAGCATGGATGCAAAAGTACCAACCCTTCAATAGGAGTGCAAGAGTCCACTGAAATAAAAAGGCTCTGATGTATTTCAAACCTGGCTGTCCCAGCAAGTCTCTTGGCTTTCTGTTTACATCCCTAACTTGCCTCATCCTGCAGCCAGCCCAGAAAGGGAAGCGAGTCTCTTGAAACAAACCTGCCAGCAACAGCTGTACAAAAAAAATAAACCAACATGTGGATTTGGCTCACCAGATTCTCACCACAATTCTATAAAAGCAGTCCCTTGCCCACTATTCTAACACACAACATCCAGTAGTAGTTTACTCACTGTGGCAGTCAGACTTGGCAGAGCAAAACTTAGTTCAAGCTCCACAGAACAGACAGCAAATGAGCTGCTTCACTGTGACTTACACTGCAAACATGGAACAGCTGGTTACATCCCATCCCTTTAGCATTTTCAATACCTTTGACTTTCTTCTCATTGGCAGTGAAAAAATAGTGCAGATTTGATGATTAATTGTAACCTAAGTTACAAAAACACAACACTGATTGGAAAAAACCTGCTACTTATTCCAAATATTCTCATGGCTGAGAGGAGAATGTCTCTGAAGCAGCCTGATTTATCCACACACCACGAGCAGATCAGACAGATCTCAACTGAGAATTTCCAAACTAACGTCAAAGTTCAGTTCCCTCTACTGGTAGTGCATTTTATTCCCCTTTGAAGAGATCAACCCATGCTATAAATCATATATATACTTACTTCCATCCCTACAATCAATAAATTATGTGCTCTTACAACCTCATTTCCAAAGCACATTACACATATTTCAGTCAATACACCATTTTTCCTTAGTTGTAACTTAAACCCACGTGTCATGAGCAGCTGGACAAAGATTACAACATGTTTTACCTGATAAATCTTTAGCATCAACAAATATAGAATATGATTTGGCTGCATTCAAACAAACTTTGGTTGTCTGGACAGGATGGATTCAGGAACAAACTGCTGACAGGCTTCTGCTGACAAAGCCCATCAGTGCTTCAACAGCTGAAAAATGCAGTGTTTCAATTTAAGGTCAAAAGCAACAAAAAATACTCTTGACAGACTTGTTAGAAAAATGCTGTTTAAAAAAAAACAACAAAACATCTACTGTTCATTAAGAAAAGGTTATTCCATGTGTAAACACAAGGACTGTACCAAATACAGTCTGTGTCACTCGCTAGAAATTCTGCTGGAGGAATCTGACAAATGATATAAATAGGACCCCAAAACGTCATATTTGGAATTCCTGCTTGAAAAATATAAAAAAAGCCCCTGTGGCAACATTTACCTGGAATTTACATTGCAGAATATAATGGTTTACTATAAGAAAATGCAGTTAACATGTAAGTGGCTTTCATTAAAAAGATTAATGATTCTTTCAGCCAATTTTATGCAAAGTTAGAATAATCCAAAATATTTTTTTTCCAAAAATAGCAGGTATAGATGCTGTTCAGTATCATACATTTAAAACAGGCTGAAACGTGACTTGTACCGACTGCTGAAGTTGTGTCTTGGTATCTGAGAATAGAAATCAGGTAGGCAAATATAATAGATTACCTCTTACAAAAATAGTAGTAGTCTTTAAGTATAGAATACTGCTTAACTGTTGAAATGTAGGAAAAGTCAGCATTCTGTATGTTCAAGATATTAGTTTTTAATAGCAGCTGAATGATCCTATGGCAGGAACCACAGAACCTATTTTCTTGAAATAAAAAATTTAAAAAATTAAAAAAAAAAATCCAAAAGTTGTCCTTTCCCTCCCAGTGTCCTAGTGTAGAAAAGGGAAAGTTTCCTGTATTTCAAGCATTTCTTGAGTCTCGGCTGAGGGAAGGAAGGGCTTTCTGGCTGACAGGAGTATAAATAGAGTCTGGGAGAGGCTGGGAGGGTCATTCCACAGCAAAGCCACAGGTCTCCTCGATGGCCGTGAGCAGCTTCTCGTAGAGCTTCTCGTAGCTCTCGTACGCGGGAATGTCGATCCTGTTGAAGCTGGGAGGGAAACAGAGAGGTTTCAGCTCTCCAACCATCACTGCCAGGTTTGTCACACCTCACTGAGCTGCAAATGGTGCCAGCAAGGCTTAAGGAGGCCACGCAGCTCCATTAAACAAAACCCATCTCCAGTTTTCACACCACTGCTGCTCCCTAAGGGATAGCTTTGATTATGTCATAAAAGACAAAATAAATAAGACTGCTCCAAACACTCTGGCAGCAGATTGTTCTTTAAGCTAAGGGTCACAACAGAGAACTGAAAAAGTCTTACCAGGTATGAGCTTTCGGCAAATTATTAGTGCTGGCATCAATCTGGTGTATTGTGAAGAGTCGTGGGCCGGCAGCACCTGAAAATCCAGAGGAGATCTCTACTACTGTGTGGAATAACATGAAATGTCTTTGTTGCACTGCAACAAGAGAGCAACTAAAATACAAAGAGAAGCTCTGCACCAAGAAAGACAAAATCATAAACAAGCAGAAAAAACTGCGAAGTCCCAGTGGCTGTGGGACAGACTCCTCCTCTGCCCACCCAGAGAGCCCTGCAGTTATTTAAACCATGGAAAAATAAGGAAAAAGGCATTGATAAGGAAGAATAAATCACCTTTTTCACACAGTGTACTGCATAATCCTAACAGGTTTTAATTTATCTTCTCTCACCCCTTCTACATAACAAACAGCTGTACCTATCCCTGTTCTATAACAGGTCTTGAACAGCGGGCAGTTCCACTGAAATCCCACTGAGTCACAATGTCAATTCCTTATAATTTTATTAAATTAATCAGACTACTAGAAATCCCCTTAATGTCTCTGCTAAGGAAAAAAGACTGCAGCACAGCCATCCTTAAGACTTGGTGTGCACTGAAGATGCCACAAAGGATAAAGAGGTTACAAATATCCCAACATGAGCAGAACTGGAATCCTGGTCTGAGCAGCCATTAAAAATATAATTCAGGGGGTCAGTGTTCCTCATGGGGACTCTGCTGTTAAATAAGAGTCTGAGTTTGAGCTGTGTTAGTGCATTTCGGTCTAAAAGAACCCCCAGAGCTGTGCAACTGATGAGAGCTTGTAAAAGTTAGGAATTAAAAGCCTGGCTTCTGGAACCCCTCTAAGACCTGAGCTGATCAGAACCTCCTGCCGGAGGAGGAAGTGCAGAACTGAAACAAAAGAGCCATTTGCACCTGCATAAGAAGGTACCAAACACACAAAAAAGAACTATTTGTGATTGTAATCAGACCATTAAAATCGTGCTTTCCAAGTCACAGTGCAGCTCGCAGCCTCATTTCCAGCTGATGCCCGCTCCCAGCACAGACACCCGCGCTGTTACCTTGCAGTGCCTTGAAGCCCTGCAGAGGCACCCGAGAGGAGCCGGTCACGAACTGGAGCAGCCGCGCCCTCCTCTCCTCATCGAAGAGCTCCACAGCTTTCCAGAACCATTTCACGATGTTGCTGTCCGGGGTACAGTGTTTTAACCTGGTATTTGCCTTCCAGTCATTAACATCAATTTTTCCCAGTCCACAAATAATGAGCTGTAAATTTAAAATAGATTTATTATATCATTTCATCATTGATCACTATAGAAAAAGGTTTGGAGCCAGATGAATTATGAAGAAATTATTGTGAAAAATGGACAGATTTTATACCAAAGGCAAATTTTAACTTTTCCCTCATACTAAGAAATGCAGAAATATATCTTTCTCGGTTTTTAAATTTTACCTCTGTACACAAACCATTTTTCAAATGGTCTCAATTCAAATTCAAAAGAACCCAAACAACCATTTCAAGCTCAGACAAAAGGGCCTTGACCTGTCAGTTAAACAGGAGCACAGATTCCAGCCCTGCATGACAGTGCAGGAATAATTCACATTTGACCTCAATATTTCTTTCAGGAGCATGGCCCAGGGTGTAGTTTGGCTGGTCCAGCTCTGGACCCACAAAAGGAATCTTATTCCTGTGATAACACACAAAAGACAGAGCAGCCTTTCCTGACACTGAGCCTTCAGTGCTCCTGAAGGGAGATCCACAATGGATCGGGTTAAGCTCAGTGGGGATGTCATCATAATTCTGAAAACATTTTCATGACTAAGAACACTGGACCTTCCCCTTTCTTATTCTACAGCTGCAAAATTCTACAGCTGGGTTAGCAGCATGGCTGGCTCACTGCTGGGACTGAGAATATTCAGGATAAAGCAGGAGCAATCACCACGTTCCAGCCCAGGGATCAGAAGCAGAAGTGAATAATTTACCTGTGACCATTTTACATGGCAAACCCCTCCCCTCAGCAATTACATTTCAGTTTAAAGCAAGCTTGGGATCTACGGATTTGGCTCCAGAGGATATAGTTTGGATGCTGATCCTGACATGAGTAGCACACTCATTTGTGACAGCACCTTTCCTTCTGCTGGATTTATGGGGCCAAAGGAGTCTGGCAAAACCGAGCTCTGCCAAACCCCAGGTGCCTGACACCAGTCAGGGCAGTGCACCAAGGGCTGGGAGGGAGTGCCAGACTGTTCTGGCAGCATTGAATTTCACATGAGGAAACTGCCCTGTGGGAACTCTGCACCAGGATTCTGCTGGAGCAGGGACACAGCCCGAGGTCACTGCAGGTCCACAGAAGGCTCAGAGGGATTTGAGCTAAAGGAGAGGGGCTGCAGCCACTTGTGCAGTTGTTGTGGGCTGTCACCTCCAGGAACACTGCCACAGCTCTCATGGGAGGCACACACAGGCTCAGTGCCCCCTGAGCTGCTCAGCCCTCACCCTGCCCCTCTCCCAGGTCAGAGCACACTGGGATTGCCAGGACACAGCCCCGTGTTACACTTGTGGTGCACTGACCTCTAACTCCTTCTCATCAAATGTCTTCAGCAGATGTTGTGGGATTACTTCATTAAATCCCTTCTGGAGCGCCAGGAATTGAGCTTCAATTCCTCGTAAAAACCGCCAGTTCACATAAAGTCTGCAAGCAAGTGCAAATTGGGTTTGTGGAGGATGTACTCAAATACAATACACCTGCAATTTATCCAGCCCTAAAACACAGCCCCACTGACAGGATTACACCAGAGCACTGCACAACCCCGCAGAAAAACCCAACAGCACGACAGTGACAATTATTTCAACAAGTAACGGTTCCCTCCCACCTTAGGAAATAGAAAAAGAACCCTGGAAAAAGCAGCTGATGTACCTGACATATTCCTTTTTGTTCTCCTCTGTCACGGGGATGCTTTTGCCATTGGGTTTCAGCTCGTGCTGAATGATCTCCCCGTAGGCGTTGTGTTCCACACAGAACGTGTGGTCCAGGACCCCGGTGATGTCGTTCTCACTGGTGCAAAGAAAGCAGCAAATGACTGAGGGAAAACATATTCTGCAAATATATTCTATCTGACAGAAGCACAATTTCATTTTTCAATGGCATTTCAAAGTCCTGCCTGGAAGCAGAAGGTAAACATACACTTTTACTATGTTACATTTTAAAATCTTTATCAAAGTTTCAATGTTATATTTTAATAACCTGTTACTGTTAACAATAGGTAAAATTAATAAATTAATATGAACTCCACAAACCTCCCCCCAAATTTGAGTAGCTTAGCATTTTCAGCCTTAAAGAAGCTGAACTGTGCAAGAAAGGTATTTCTTAAATCTGCCTGAGGAGGAGATCAAAATAGACCTTATTTCCAGGATTTAGGACTATTATGACATAACAGAAACAGCATTCTAACATCTACCCCATGACAGGTACCCTACAGAGTACATACAGTATCCAAACTAAGCTGTTATGGAGATCAGGGTCAACCAATTCCATGTCATCCAAAGTAATTGGCTTCCCAAGCAACTGCTTGTAGAAAGGCAACGTGAAGCCCCCGTCAATGTAGTGCCCATGGAACACAGCCATCCCCATGATCCGGCCCACAAAGTGGAAATAGGACAAGTGTTCCTGGAACAGAGCACAGACAAGGCCATTCAGATAAATAAGACCCCCACTGCTGAGCATGAGACAAAATTTCAACACCCAGAAAAGAAGAAAACCCCAAGCCCAAACCCTATGCTGAGGTTTTGTTTTCATGCACGGCACACAGAGCACTTGACTTCAAGTCCAGGAGTCTTACAAGTAATAACCAACATAAATGGAATTTCTCCCAAAGGAAATATAAATTGACATCTGACAGAAAAGTAAGAACACATTTGAGACATTTCTTTGATCAAAGAACAAAAAGAAACTTCAACTTCAGTGTCCAGCATCACCAATTTTAAGCATTTGGCTTGTGAGTGTTGGACCCCCCCTAGGTGTGTGTTTGATTTCTGGTCAGAAAACACTGATTTGTAAATCAGCACACAGCACCAGCCCTACCGGGTTGACAGCGGAGTCAGGGTTGATTTGCAGGGTGTAGATATCATCTCGGGAATACTGGAAGAGCCCATAGTATGGATTCAGCATTTCATGGGACAACAGGTACAGCCACTCCCTAGAAAATAAAATCATTTATTGGCACACTACAGACAAATGCATTCCTACCCTGAGAATCTTTTCAAAATAATCTGATTTTTTAAATCTTACTAGTAAACATAAACGTGAAGAAAGTTATCTCTGAACATGCTGAGAAATGGGTGAAATCAGAATTATTTTTACTGGCTCAGTAACCACACAACACCTGACAGCTGCTGGATTTCCAAGATTTTCCTAATCTTTCCAAGATTTTTCTTCAGGTTAAGTTTTAATTATGTGTTCACAAATCAGTAAATAATGGTCTGAGAATTGGGCATGTCATTTTTTTATAAGGGAAAAATAACCTCAACCTATTGACAGACTGAAGTCTGTCACTTCAAACAGCAGTGACAGTTTGCAATAAAGCATATTTTTTGTTTAAAACTGTGCCATAAAGCCAAGTATTTAATGGTATATATTCTCAGCTACTCAAACTTCACTAACCAAAGAAAAATATGTCAATTTCAATAGATACCAAAACCTCTCACATATGATAGATGTTTGATATGATGTGTAACTTGTGTTTTATTTCCAATAAATGAGTTCTTTTTTGATACAGCTTTTCTTTTAAAATACTACCTAAAGCCATATATTATTCTAACATTTAATCTGCTACAGAAATAAATATAAATAAGAATCATGTAAAAGAAGCAGGGCTGACACTGGGCTGGTTCAGGATTCAAAGCACAGGGGTGGTTGGCAGGGTTGGGTGCAGGGAAGAGACACAGGAGCCACTGTTTACCTGGCAACACCTCCATAATCAAGGCCTTCCTCCCCACGAAATTTTATCATTAATCGTTTCCATAGGTCCTTTGGCCTCATCTTCATGACTTGCCTGTAGGATTCCTGTAAACACACAACACTTCCTTTTATTAACTGCTGTTTACAGAGTAAAAGCTGCTGCTGTGTATTGGAGATGAAGGGAGTCCCAGACCCCAAGTCCAAAGGGAACACTCTAAAAGCAGACATTATATTTCCAGATTTTCATCAGTTTCTGAGATCACAGATTGTTCTTTGTTTTCTCCAATTATGATAACGTCAAATAAAATGATGAGAAGATGAGAAGGAACCACCTCCCATTAAATTTCCAGGGGTGAACAGTGACCAGAAATTTCTCCCTCATTCTCACATAAGTTATAAAAAAATTGTGTCAGTAAACTCCTTTTGTTTTCCATAAGGGCTTGTGGTTTTTGCAGCCTGAAAAGCCAGCAGTGGAGCTTGTACTCTGGGTAAAACACACGTGCCAGCCTTCAAGAAGCACCTTAAGAATGGTATCAGCAATGCCATCCCAGTAAATCCACAGGATTATTCCTTTGTCATTAAGAGTTCACCAAGGAAACACAGAAAGCAAGCTGAAAGGCAGAACAAATGCTAAGGAATTAGAGAAAAAAGCAAAGTCTGGGTTTTATTTATGTCCAGTTTCAGCCCCAAGCTTTGTCTCTACAGGACATGAGGCAGGTGAGTGTGTTGAGACCCAATACACTGGACTGAACAAGAACACAATAATCCTGTAGCCTTCCCTCCCTTCCTCTTTCAGCTGCTTACAAACTGATCTGACAAACTGATCTTACAAACTGATTCTTCAAAGGGAAGACCAACACAAATCTTTCTTGGCTGGGAAAAACTGTGACAACACAGTGGGGTGATCAAATTTGTGGGTGGGGTAAAAATGCAACAGGGATGGGTGGGATGGGTGAAAGTCCTCAAAAGGACAAACTGTTCTCCAGAAAAGGCCAATGAATTATAACTGTGTTCAGTCAAGTCAACAGAATGATTTTGCTGAATCATGTCCCAAAACAGAATGCAGAGATGTGGGCATCTCTGGCCATTCAGAAGCCCAGACAGTTTGTAAAACCAGTCTGATTCTGGAGGGAGAATTCAGATCAATGATAAATCCAAACTCTGAAGAAGAATCCTATTCTGCAATAGTTTTACTTAAGTTACACTGTATCAAAGATCACTAATAATGCTTTAGAGTTGTATTTGTAACATCCCCTCTAAAGCAGTCATCAGCTCCTCAAATACAAGAAATGAGACAGGATCTACAGATACATGAAGTGCTCAGATTCCTTCCCCAGTCCCTGACACAGGGGAATTTAGAGTCCCTGCACACCTCCAGCCACAGAGAAAGTTTTCCTTGATTTAGTTCATCTCTACAGAGTAAATGCATCTACTTCAATTACATGTGTCTCGGTATCCCCCTGGAATGCTTCCTCTTCACCATGGTAAAATCCCAGTTTTAACTGCAGCCTTTGAGGCTCCATCTAAGTGAACAACCCCCTCCCCTTCCACCCCTGTTAAGAAACAGGTCGAAATCTCAAGTTACCTCAAAAATCTCCTCCCTGGAGACCTCAATCCGACAGTGGCCAGCCTGAGGCTGCTGCTGGGACAGCTCCTGCCGCAGGATCTTCAGCTTCTGCACCAGGTCCCGCTTGTAGCGCGGCACCGTCAGGCACTCGGCCTCGTCCGGGAGCTGGCACAGGGACACCACCTGCTGCTGCTGCTGGTGCTGCTGGTCCTTGAGCTGGTTCTGCCGGCTGCAAACACACACAGCTGCCTCAGAGACCCGTTCATCCATCCCCTGCTCTCCTCTTAAACGTTCAGGCTTTCTACCTAAACTGCTTTCAATTTACTGTGATTATTACTGTGATTATGCTGAAAACGTCTGGGGCCAGTAAAGAATAAATTCAGAGAGATCCTTTCCTGACCAAAGACATATGGGTCTGTCTTTCTTGGCAACTATCAGTTGTTTTAAGGGCTTGTTATTTCTATTAGTGCTACTCTACAAAGTATGCAAAAGGTTACAGCACATACAATAAGGTATTATCCATACAATTTTACTACTAAGCTGCTGACACTGAATTTCTCAGAGACCATTTCCATATTTCCTTTGCGTGTTTTCCCTTCCTCCATTTTAAAATTCAGGGATCTGCCAAACACTCGGCCTCTAATCTACAGTCAATACCATAGTCTGTTTTAAATGGCTTGTCTGGAAAAGAGTAAGCTTACAAAAAGATGTTTGTACTGGCAGCTTGGCAAGGACTTTGTCCCTTGTACCTGGCCTAGTCTGGACCACAGGAATGTGGGAGTTCACATGGAACTAATTGGCACAGATAAACAAGTATTTTTACTAGCAATTCTAAGAGATTTTGTAAATCTGACTTCTTACTAGGAAAAGTAAATGGATCATGTTGCAGAGATGTTCTCTCTGTGTCATTTCTTGTACACAGTGAGTGGGTATTTTTATAGCTTTTTAGTATGGCATTCCCAAGCAACACGGGATAAAAATTGTATTTTTAAAGCCTAAGAATATCATCTCTCTGTGGAGTACATGAGAATATCCTACATTTACTGGATACATAAGAAACATTACAATTCAGAATGTTTTCCAGTGGAAAGCTAGTTTGTTTTTTTTAAATATCAAAGATCAAAATATATTAGATGCAACCAAACAATTTTAATGTGTCTTATAATTTCAGCCAATTGTCTGTTTTGGACAAGGCCTAGTAGAAAACTCTCCTAGCCAACCAAAATTCACCTTCAGACTTTTCCACAGGGACACCCAGAAAAATACAAATCATTGTAGTAATTTAGACAGACACAGGCTGTGGTTCCAGAATGTGGCTCTATGTCATTTGTGCCATGTGCATGGTAATTTTCACTTCTGATTAGTTTTAAATATGAACTCATTGAAACTGTATTTACTTGATACACAAATTAAAGCAAAATCCTTTTCCTATCCTCTGAAATTTCTAATTCCATAAGGAAGACTATGTGAAAATATTCCTTGTACAGGACTACCAGAGAAGGCCATATTTATATATTAAATTAGCATATTTAGAGCCATATTTACATACTAAAGTGTATGTAACTCCAAACCACCTTTAAGGGTAAAAAGTTGCAGTTCCCCCAAGCACAAAGCTAAACAGGGTCATTCTTTAAGGAAATGTAATCTCTGAAGTGAGCATGAATTTAGCATCAAATGAAACCATTGCTTTTCTCCTCCCAGTACATCCCAAAAGAAGGAAGTACTAGGAGGAGAAAAATAAAATGCCATCTTTCAGATGAGACTAAAAATAATCAGTGCAGTATTAGCTAAACAATCTGCAGTGCTTAAAGTCATTAAATCTCATTTCTCAGTTTGTTTTCACAGCTGAGTGACTATGCTTGATTCCATACAGTGCTTTAAGGATACAACTAAATAATTTTCAGGTGCCATAACTTATCAAAATTATCACAAGCTCTTGGTCAATGTCTTAGAACAGAACTGGGTAACAAGTCTGATTATTTTCATAACTTACAATGTCATAACTGGAAGATAAATGGCTTTACTCAGCTCAATAGAAAAGTCAGTGGCATTGAGAGTAAACTTTTCCTCATGCCTTTGAACCTAAAAATCTATCACACCCATCCCACACAAAGTCTAAACTTATTTCTTAGATAGTTTACAAAATGACAGGCCTAAGGCAAACTACTTTTTTTGTTTGTTTTTTAAAGAGCAAATAAGGAGGTGGGCTCAAGGCAGGGGAAACTTTCACACATCCTGTTTGGTGTAATAAAAGAATAAACACCAAAAATGATTTATCAGGCAGCAGACTTTGCTGATGACACTATTTGGTGAGTTTCTGAAATCCTTTCCTAATGAAAGACAGATGGACAAATGAAAAACTTCAGCACACTGTAGGAGAACTCTAAGTTCAAATAAATGCTAAATGGTTCTGTGATTCTGGAAATTAAAAGTCAAATTGGATTTTCCAGCTAACAAAGGTAGCTCTGTTATCTGTCCTCCACAATCCATTTCAAAATAAACCCACCTGAGAAGACCAGTTTGTCAAATACATCCCAGTTCACTGAGTTTTCTACAGTTTCAGAATTGCACTGCTGTAGCTAAGAGGGTCTGAAGTTATTCTCAAAGTAAAAATGTCTCAATCTGAATGAATTTAAGGAACTTTTCCGTGTTTCAAATATGAACATGTTCCTTTCACTGCTGATTTTTTTTCAAGATCATTTTATTTTCAAACCACCAACTTCAATTCAGCTAAAATGAGTAGTGATTTTTAGTTTTAAACTAAAAAAAAGCAAAAAAAAAAAAGCACCCAAAGTGTCTGGATGATGGTAACTTGCTAAAGTCCTGTAACATCCATACATCAAACCAGTGATTTCTCTAAACAAAATATGTTATTTTCAATATTTAGGCTCCTCTCCCTCTTGGGGTGTGAGGTTAAAATGTATATTGGGTAGAGGCTAGACAGCTTTTGTGTAATGCATAAAAGACATGTTGACTCCTGGATATGACTTTCCATTCCTCAGCTTTGTCTTTTCGGTTCCCATTATGCTTTCCTTCAGCTTTCCTTCCCAATGATTCACTTCCTTACAACTATTCCTCCTACTGACTCCTCACCCAGGGCTGCCCGGCTTTCCATCTAACCAACTCTTCATTGTTTAGTCCACTTAACACCTACTCAACGCTTTACAGGTGTTTCCCAAGAGTATTAAAAGGTGCTAGCAGAAGAAACAATAGAATCAAACTCCCAAGTACCTCAGACAAGCCATCTGAGAGAAAAAAAGTAAGAGAGAAAAAAGAAATATTTGTTTGCTTTTTGGTTTCCATTTTTAGTAGAAAATCCCCAGTGCGTAATGAGTGCCTAGGGAATAAAACACGAGCCAGAATTCTTTTGAGTTTCCCCTTCTCTTTTTAAAATTGTGAGATGAAATTAAGATATCAATACACTAAGGCAGAAAAAACACAGTTCCTATTTTACCCTTTTCGTAATAAATCTGAGTTATGTTACTGGGGCCTTATTTTGAGAACATATCAACTAGTCCCCACTCTGAAACTGAAGGCAGGAGCTGAGTTATTTCTCCTTTACTCCAGGAGAATAGCTGGGCACTTGTGCACCCTTTCCTAACTCATCAATATTTTACAGCACTGGCTCATTTGCAACTTCTTATTTTAAAACAAGCTCTTCATAATTGAAAATTGAATAAAGTATAAAGTAAACAAAGTGTCTCTCTTGTTGTTAGGGAAATAAAAAATCTATGGGCCAATCTTTCCCACCAGACAGCACTTGCTTCCCTGCCCCTGTGCATCACAACAGCCACATTCCTGCCTAAATGCTCCTGCAGGCTTTTTTCAAGAGCAACCCAACCCATCTCTGCTGCAGAGTAGGCTGGTGCTGTGCCCAAGAACTACTCCCTAAAGCCTCCTGGAATGGCAGAGTGCATCCTGACCCAAAGCCAGGACCCCTCGAAGTCGCTGCCTTCCCTCCACACGTGCCAGAAGCTCCAGACTCACTTTAGGACCAAGTGTAGGTTTGCAGAGAGCCGCGGGTCCGTGAACTGCGTCGTCCTGTTGTTATGGTCAACAAAATAAACCCTGCCTGTTGCTGTATTTCGGATCTCCCATCCAGGAGGCAGTGGACCAAGCTCTTCACAATTGATGTTGCTAAGATCCCTGTGAAAACAAATATAAAATGAAAAATACCTCAGCAAGTGGCCTCTGAGCCAAACAAGCGTAAATGTAACAGAACAATTCCATGAAGTCTGAGAAAATGTATTGTTTCAGAAACTTGATCTGTTCAGCTGGAATCTCTACTCCCAAGGTACAAGCCCACCACAACAAAAACACACACCCCAGAACACATGCCGTGGGGAAAAAAAGTTCTTATCAAATAACCCTCATTTTTACAAACTAACTTCAGCTGTTAAATTAATAAAGGCTTCAAACAAAAATAAAGACCATTGCCATATTTGTCAAAATGGAATTGCGGTTCTGCACCAATTCTGACAGAAAACATTTTTTAAAACAACATTAGTCACGTAAGGAGCTGTGAATCACACTTTAGAAACTCATACAAAACAAAACTGTACTTCTGAAGAGTTATACTTTCCATGAAGAATTACACATGGGATATGTATGGCACTGGCTGTTTTGCCCCAGAACCCCATGAGCTTGTGGGAAGCAAACAGCTTTCTAACAAACTATTCCAAATCAAGGATTAGATGAACAATGACTCAGCTTTGCCCTGAGCAATGCAGAAGTGGCTCAATAGGTCTCAAGAAAAATTCTGCTGAAATTAGGAAGATGTAAATTCATTCCAGAGCCTCACTGAAAACAAATGCTGGTCTCCAAAAATGTACACTGATTACTCATGGATGTAATTGATACCTCAAACCCCTCACACTTTCCAGTGCATCCCTCCCAAAGGTGCTCAGCTCTTCCAAAATGATGGGAGCTGAGGGAGGAAAGAGCCAAGGGACGGAATGCCTTAAAAGATGCAGTCTGCAGGAATTCCCAAAACTTGAGGAGCCACTAATGGAAACATGAAGGTCTGGGACTGAACTTCTGCTGCTATTCCCCACGAACACACTGCTGCTGTACTGTTGGGATTGCTTTTGCTGGCTACATGACTATGGCTATTAGCCTCAAAATACAGTATCTCTTAGAAATGACATAAATCCTATCCTCATGCAAACAATTCTTGTTCTCAGAGACACTCCTGCTGTTTGTGCTGCCACACCTCAGGGCAGTGCTGACTTAGACTGTACACAGAACTATCACACCCCAAACTTAAGGATTAGATCTTCATATTATTTTTCTTTTAGAGCCTGGTTTTGCATAATACACAAGTCACTGACTTCCTACACAGCTGCAGCCTCAGCTCTGCAGGCAGTGCATCAAAGCTGCATCAAAGAAAGGTATGAGCTTCTAACACAAAAAACAGTCACAAAAGAATAACTCAAAGAACAATGTAGTGTGGTCTTGAGGCATTTTATCCTTCCTGGGACACCCATTCCCATGAGAAGGAACACAGGAACACCAGCAGCAATTGACAGAGTTCCTCTGGTTCTCACAAACACCAGCACAGGCTGCCAATTTCAAACCACACAAATCTCACACCACCATTTGTGGACTTTAGGAGGCAAGTGTTTACAACAGGAGTTATTACCATTTACAACAGGATTTCTTGGTTATTTAAAGGACAATCAGAAACAACCAATAATTTCCATTATCATTCTCTTCTTTCAAACACATCAGCAAAAGTCACATGTACATTCATGAATGGTATGTACACGGATATTGTGTAAATAAGGACACGGAATTTAAAAGACTTAGGACTTGTTTTCTCCCAAGTGTTGAGGTAATTACAACAGGAAAAGCAGTTTGACTTTTTCAGTCCAACCCAGTTTTCACTGAAGTATCTTGATGGAATTCTTTTGGAAGTGTTCAGATTCTGTTTGTTTCATTATGTTGCAGAGTACTAAAATCTGGACTTGGCTCTAATTCATATGTGAAATCTAGAATCACTGAACTGTACCTGTTTCCAAAACACTACTGTAATTTATTTCCTGGTTTTCCATTTTTTCATAACAATACTAACTTGAAGAATTGGGGAAGACAGACTAATTTAACAGAATGTTAAAATAAGAGGGGCCAAGATTCAGAAATATTAGCCAGAGAAAACTTGGAGGAGACTACTGCTTAAAAGATTTTGATTTGAAACATTAAGGGCACTTCCATCATTTCTTACCTAGGAACTCTTGGATCGTGCCACGTGCTCACACCAGTTTGAGTATGCAGAAAATAGACCTGACCTTGCTGAGTTGTCCTTTGCTCTGTGAAATCAAGACAAATTAATAAATGTAAGAACAAAAAATGCAGCATGAAGACTGACAAAGACTGACATCCTTCAACTAAGGAACGAAAAGTATCTTTCACATGAGAAAACACAACCCATTTTCCCAGTTTCTTGAGACCCCACAAATAAACCCCCTTGATTTCCATACCATATCCTTCAGGTAGGTCAGGAGGAGTGTGCAGGTGTGTTCTGCTCATGTAGTTCCTGTGCCTCTGGGAGCGGACCCTCCTCTCGGCCAGCCGCGGATCCGCCGCCTGCCCGCAGGACGCGCCGTTGGTGCCGCTGATCGGAGTGTTCTCATCCACCAGGCAGCTCAGGGGCCTGCCTGGGCTCGAGTACTCAGATGCTGGCCTGGGGACAGCAGGGAAACCTCAGTGCTGATGGATATGGGCCACACAACACACCTGGGGACAGCTGCACCCTGGGCTCTGGGGACACCTCAGTGACCTGCCCAGCAGGACACCTCTTGTTCTGTGCTCACCAGAGGAACCAGTAACCTCCTGACCTCCAAACCTTCTCACCTTGCCTTCAAGTGTGGCTGAGGAAGTGATCAGGCCTTGTTATTCCTTCTAATTTTTAAGGAAGGCTATTAGGCAAGGATAGTGAAAAAGGGTTAAGCAAGAACAAAAACAGCTGTTCATGAGAGCAACATTGACCAGTGTGATTTTGTACTTAATGCTGCTTTGAAAAGGATTTTGAATTGGTTCAAGGAGGATTGACAAGGTCACAAGAAACCCCCTACACAAATTATACATTTTGCATTTGTTTTTCTACTGTGTCTAGAGCTCAGAATAGGTATTTCAACATACCAGGAAAACAGAAATAGGAAAATAAAAAGCTGATCAATCCTTTCTCTCCAAAACAGCAAATATGTATCAGAGCTGACAGTGTTAACAGTCCAGATTACTTAAAATCAAATATATCCATGCAGAAACCAGAATGATATTGAAAATGGAAGAGAACATCTGTGGGCACAGGCAATCTGCAGAGGAGTCTGAAAAAAATGCAGTGACACTGCCTGCAACACAGGCAACAGCAAAAGTGGCTTGAGGAACAGCTTCACAACACACATCTACAGAGATCAGAAAAGGTGATCACAATGATTTCCAGTCACTCTGCAGCAATCAGCTGTTCTGGGTTACAGTCACAGACCAATGTCTGACAGCTGCTCATGGTCTCACTTCTCCACCCCTTAAGATGTCTGCAAAATGTAATGCCTGTATTTGTAGAGCTCTACCACAGCATCTCTACACGAAAGCAAAGCTGTTACTACAAGGGCGGAAAAAAAGTAGTCAGAATGATCTTTTGAGTTAAATATCAGTCAGACTGAAGGAGAAGGATGCTAAAGAAGGAAAGCATTCAGCTTGTGAAGAGTGACTGAGCAGAAGAATGAGCAATCCAATCCCCCTGTGAGAGCCACTTGGAACTGCTCAATAATCAAACCCCATCCTAGCCACAGGCTCCCAGGGAATTCCTCACCGTGTCGGTCGCTCCCACTGAGTTGTCCGTGTGATGTGGTTTAAATACTGGATCCTTCCAGAAGCAGTCCTGCGCTCCTCCCACCTGCAGTTCAGACAGGCAGAGATAAGGCACTGAGTGGTATTTCCAGGAAACCAGGGCACAAAACATTTCCAACAGAAATGCCCAGCTCAGGAAGACTTACACTGCTATGAATCACGTTAGCTGAACGAGGTGACAGGAAACAACTGAAAGTTGAACTCAGAAATGGTTTAAGATATTCTTCCCTTGGAACCAGGCACATCATTAACAATATCACACCTTCATATTCAATAACAGCTTGAATTCTAATTAAATCCAAATAGCCACATAAAGGAACTTCTTGGACACATGTTTAATAATGTATTTAACTTCCTTTGACCACTGACTCTAACAAATGCTTTCATAGCATCTTCATGCACTACTTGCTTTCATTAAAAAGTCAGCTTCAAAAAACGTGACTTTTGAATTGTTATTAAATTTGCACTCTGAAAAACACGAGGCTGTACAGCAAATTTTGCAGTTACACAATTAAGTGAGCAATATTTATGCAAGGAACATTCTGAAATGAAAATTTAGAAGCATTTTCAAGAATGTTTTTTACTTATCTGGACTCCAAATTAACAAAAGAATGCTGTTACAGACTGGGATGATGATTTGCATTTCAAAATTCATCCTCTGAAAACTCATTTTCTCCTGTCTTTACCTGCCAAGAATCACATTTAGAAGGTCTGTGTTTGCTCTGGAGAAGTTGCTGACAGTACCAGAACCTAAACCAGAGTATTTTCCTGTGTTTGCAAAACTGTTCTAGGTGATAATGATGTCATTAACTCTCACAGGGACAAACCAGAATCCTAAACCCTGCCTTTGGAAGGTAAATACAGCAAGAATTTGGGTTGCATTACCTTTTCCAGTCATGTTTTCTTCACTAAGAGGTGCATGAAGAAGAAGTGATCCATGTTTATCACGGTGGATCTACACCTCTGCATGGTGCTGCAGAAGGGCAGCCAGGCCCTGTGGTCACTTCCTTGCTACAAAACTACTGCATGCATAAAGCACTTTGCTGGCTGTGATTTAATCTGTTCTCTTGGACAAGTTATTTTTCAAAGCATTTCTTTACACATGTCACGTCCCCTTTTCCAAGTGCAGATAAGACAACAGCTGAACTATCAACTGCTCTGCATACCCCAGCTGGCTCAGCTCCTGTTCTGAATGCAGAACTGCAGAACTCTGAGTGCAAGATTTAAAATAATTTATTTGCACACTTCTCACTATTGCAGAAGTCTGTTGTATGAGCTGTGTTTGTGTTTACATCACAATGATGTCAGCTTACCCGTCTGGTAAATCGTTATCGAATAACCGACTGCAATCCACAACTTGTCCTCCTGTGCCTATTCGGTCTCTGGACTGAAGACTGACTATTAGGATAATAAAAGAATGATTAAAGATGTGGCATCTGAATGCAAATTATGGTTACATTTGAAAGAGAATTGGTACAACTTGGAGTACTAAGCTGAGATGTGTTTAGGATACTTTTTCCTTCTCACAATTCAAAGATGGTTGCACAGGAACTTTGTTTTCATACATAGAATTCTCTACATCTTACTCCAAAAAAGTTAGTTTACAGAATCTGAGTGCAAGTTAAGGCAGAAAAGAAAGTGAACCATGAAACTTCAATTGATTTTGTGTGTAGAGATAGACTGTGACACTCAGCTGGTGGCAGTGGGGTGCCTCCTCCCTCATGGCTGGGACAAGGCTAACAGGAGAACTCTGAACAGGAAGAGCTAAAACAAGGAATTCCTCCCTGGTTTTGACTTTTTCTCACATATTTTGTGTGCCCATGGGTTTCAACACACACAGGCACACAAACACCAAACCAGGCAAAATTTAACTTCTAGAAGCACTTCAGATTTGGTTTATTGGCTACTTTCTAACACCAGTGGTAAGAAGTCAAATGCAACTCACACAAAACACCCTGAACAGCCCTTGCTTGCCCTCATCAAATCTGCTTCACTTTCAATTTAACTTTTTTTTTTTAAAAAAAAACATGATTCACTGTAATGGGTATTTATGCCTAAAGCTTTTGTACTGCAATTATGAAAACAAAGATTTTTTTAGGCTGCTTTTGTTCCCAATATCACAGTTTGCAAGTGTCCAATCTGATAATTTATGACACTTGTGTTCCTGCAGGGTTGGGGTTTTTTTTGATGTTTTGTTATGCCTTTAACAATAAAACAATTGCTTTAAAAGCTAAATACGTGCTGTGGCCCACATTTCTTGAGGTGGCATTAATGTACCTCTGTACAACTGTCCTCAAATCCTATTGATATGCAGTGAAATGATCTTAAAGACTTTAACCTGGATGCAACCAAAATTTTGTAAAGATCAGAAAGTTTAGAAAGTTTAGAAAGTTTAGAAAGTTGGAGCAGAACTGTCAGATTTTGCCTGAGAACCCAAATTTTTGACAACAACATGTTTTGAACCTTAGAACTCAACAGACCAGGGAACCTTGAAATACTTGCTGCATTCCTAATCCATATTATGCCCTAATCTTCCATGAACACTAGCGTTACAAAACAACTTTAGAGGGAAAGACACCTTTAAATTCAACCAAACCAAGATCTCACATGATGTATTTATCCTGTCACAACCCCACACTCTACAAATTCACACCACTGCAGGTAGGCAAGGTTTGGCAAGCAAAACACACAGACAGAAATTAACATAAAAAAAGGCAATCACCTCCTCTTTGCCTACGTGAGGACCAAAATTTGTGCAACACCTTCATTTTGTAATAAGTAAGGGCTCATTTTTTTCTGCACTGCCACATCAGAAATAAAGTGGTGGCACAGAAGAGCTGCAAGATTAAGACACAATTCAGGTGCTCCTGGATCCACTGCTGAAAATGCTTCCTTTTCTTCCTCTCTTTGAAGACAACCCAGGGATTTAAGGTAAAGATCCCCTTGATCCCTGTACCAAGACAAACCCACTGTGTATTTGGTTTGCAAGATTATCATCTGCTGAAGGCATCAATTACATTTTAAAATCAGTTTCCAATCTTGCATGGTCTCTTAATTTAAGAGAGTTTATAATTGGAAGAACTGTGATTATATTTATAATTTATTCTGTGTTTTTACTTATTTTTAATCCAGATTTCTCAACTAACTACTGTTAGTGTAGTGGAATTATCTGGTTTTACTCAGGCTCATTCATCCACTCAATAAAGCTTCATTAGCAAAGAAAGATTAAAATATAAGAAGATTAATAATGACAACTTAAATAAAAAAGACAGGAGTCTCTGGAATCTTACCAAGGATGCATTAAATTTAAACAGAACCATGACTAAGTAAACTGGACCTTTCTGATGATACCAACAGAAAACAGAACACACAGATTTGCTCTGGGTCTCTGCTGTAACATGACAAGGTGTATTTTTGTAGGTTCAGTGCACAATCCAGCAGCTCCTGGTGTTCAAGGGCAGCCCCAGCAGCATCCCAGGGGAGCCAGTGCTGCTCTGGCACTTCTCATGGCCACATCAGCTAAAGCCAGCCTGGCAGCCCAGGCTGTGCCACACTGCTGACTAGTTCTGACTTCTCCCTGAGCAGTTCTCTCTTTGTCATTGCACATTGCAGTGGATTTGCCACAAGCCTCCCAGACCTTTCTGCTTTGGGGAGGGGTTTTTGGGTTGGGTTTTTTTCCCCTGTAAGGAATGGCAGCATTCCCCAGTGATGCTGCCCAGGATGTGAGTTCATACTCTGGAGGGCAGCATGAGAGCACAGTCCCTGCTCTGTGGTGTGAGCAGAATGGAGCTCCCTGCTCCCAGCACACCCTGAACCTGCTCTCCTGTGCACCCAGCCCAGCCTGCTCTCCAAAGGCACCCACAAACAAAGCTGCACACACACTGGGATGCTCAGGGGACCAGCACACTGAAGCAAACCAGCAAGCAAAACAAACCCACAACAAAACACACCCCAGAGAAGTGACTGATTCATCCTTTACTCTTCTGTGCAAGCTTATGTAGAGAAAATTTAATCAAGAACAGCCTGAAGAGTCGGCAATGCACTGACAATTTCTACCATCATTTGACTCTCCTGTGCCACCACACCCTGATCTTAAAGCAAGCACTCTCAGATCAGATGGAGACAGACAGTTAAAGCAACACAGAGAGGTAAAGTCACAGGTGTTATTCAACAGAGCACTCTGAGGGAGGGCAAACAAACACATTTATTATTTGCTGATATTTCAGTGCTGTTTGGATATCATTTCAGCTAGGAATTGAACATAAAACTGAGCATAACAATTCACTTTTCTTTCCCGCATGTCCAAATATTTTCATTAACATCTTGCCATATAAATTAAGAACTTCCTTATCCTGACCAATTTTTGACTTACACGACCTATTAGAAATGCTGCTTTCACAAAGAACTGAGAATGCACCATAAAGAGAGTGTTTATGAAGTTTTTTGAGGATACTGGCTTTTCAATTTGCCAGCTTCTTTTTAATTCTGAATTTTTTTAAAGTTCACCAGTTCACAGAATGACAAAGCACAGTTACTGAGATTGGTGACAGACTTGTTAATAAGCCATGAAAACACAAAATTAATTAACCAAGTCATCCTAGACAGCAATTTTACTTGCTTGTAAGCAAAATGCTTTTTAGGTTTTCCCCAAAACCTAAAGGAAGTACAGCCTTGCTGGAGCTCTCAATGGCCAAGAATTTTGTAGTCAGTTTTTCAGAGAGTTCACATTCAAACTGCCACCATTCTTTACAGTGAAAATAAAAACTTTCTGAACTTTTTTTATTATCTATGGTCTTATTTGCCCCAACATTTATTATAGCATTTTGGTTTGGGGTTTTCTTTGGGTTTTTTTTTAATTCTCTACCCACATAATTCTAGCCTGAGGTCCAAATGGCTCTGGCAGTAGACAGGAGAATTCAATATAGAAAACTGACAGCTAAAAGAGTATTTCTATAGCTACTATAGAAACTAAAGATAAAAAGAGAACTAAAAGATAAAAACCTTTACTCACCTACTATCTGTCCTCTAACAGTATCGTTGTCATTTGGCCCAAGCTTGCACAGATCCAACCTCTGATCTACAAAATGAGGGCACAAAGTGTAAATCATACAACAAAACAAAATGCCATCACAAACTACCAAACCACCTGGTACATACAAGCTTTAAAAAAACCAATTAACTGTCATTCTTCAAAAGCCTGTGCATGCAAGCTTAGGCTGAAAGAGAAGAAACTAGTCCTCAGCTTACTTACAACCAGTGTCTTTAAGGCGGTTGATTGCGTTTGAAAGAAGTCTCACACAACCCAGAAAACCAGCTCCCTGCTTTTTATGAATTTTCTTGTGATTCCACACGCTGATTGTTATTGAATCCGACTTCCCAATATATCTGAAAAACGTGGAACAAACAATACTGTCAGTGGCACTTACTGAACACTTTGACGATGCGTCAGAAATCACCTTGGGGGGAAAAAAGATCGTCAACCGCTACATTAAAAATTTAACACACACTGTAATGGCAAGAGAGAGCAAGTCATCTGCAGGTAAGATGTGCATTGTACTTCAATGGAAGCATGTCTCATGGAGGAGCCCACTTGAATACAAACTGCTCTAAAAGCCTGATTCTGGAAGGAGGCATTCACGTGAACCAACCGAAATCTGTTCAAACAGCAACACGGGCAGGCTGCGGGCTGGCCCTGCACCACAGCTCTCCAAGCAGCCACAAACATGCTCAGCCCCATGCCCCAGCCCAGCCTGTCCCAAGGGGGAACAATGCTCGTGGCATCCCAGCAGTGTCTGGGGGCAGTGGGAGCAGGGACAGCGGCCCCAGTGCTGGACAGGAGCCGGGAGCTCTTTGGGGCTGCTCCTCCAAGCGCCAGGAATGCAGGGACCCTGTGCAGGTGCTGCCCAGCACCCAGGGACTGTCAGGCCAAGCCATCACACAGCTGCAGTTACCCGAGCCCCAGGAGCCCCAGGAGGCTGATTTACCCTCAGTAATGTATGTCCCAGACATACATTACACACTACAGCCATGACAAGCAATCCACATGTGGGATGTGCCACGTTCCCCTCCTGCCCCTGCTCACTCCGGGTCTCTCCTCACGGCATTCCCATGGACATGCTCGGCAAAACCTGGATCCGTGTTCACTGCCTTGGGGAAACCCGGACACTGTAAGCTGTTTTACTTCTGCTTTTTTCAGTCAAAGCTTTGTTCTTCAGAGGCAATTACTTTGTGAGCTCGTTTTTGTTTTCTAAACTTTCAGAGCACAATTTCAAAACACTCAAGATAAATCGGTGATTGCCAATACACAATTATTATGGCTGTTTCAAGTTGAGGGAAATGAATTTGTAACTATGGCTTAGATCCCAAGAACTGCTTGTAGTTCTCTCTTCCCAGACCACAAATTCTGGCCTTAGTTTAGTTCCAAGTGCTTCTTTTTTGTTTGTTTTTGAATGAAAACTGATCAACCAATGTCTAAATACATCTCCCCATTGACCGTGGCTTTATTGGCTTTTAAACATCTTAATATTTTCATAAAGATAGAAATGATACTGTCAAGGTTGGCAAACCAAATAATTGAACTAACTGGCATGGCTTAAAATTACAGCTGTGACCAGGTTAGCACTTCTTCCATTTTTCCTTTTCCAAAAAGCAGAACTTTTACAACTTATTTTTCCCACCTGCAGACAGCAACTGACCCAAGAAGTAGAAGACAGAAAAGCCTCACGATTTAAAGTAACCACTGCACATTTACACAAAAACAAGAACAAACAAACTCAAACAAAACACAAACTTCACATAAAAAAGCCCCCAAGTTTTTTAATAGTAAACTGATTGTACGACATAGGTCAGATTTTTGGCCTTACAACCTTGACAATGCCAATTTTGCAGAAAGAAACAAGATGAAGATGGGTAATCACGTGCATAGTTGCAGTCTACAATGCTTTATGTACTTAAAATAAATTCTTATGAGAACAATTTAGGTGCACTTAAAAATAAAGACTTATCATGACCTGTCTTGAATTTTCCAGTTTTCCTTGTTGCTTTAAAAAAGTCAAAGGTATATGGTTAAACACAATTTCATAAGAGAACAGTTTGAATAATATGTAGAACAGCTGAATACACAACACAGTTTCCAAGAATTCCTGTAATGTTTCAGGGTGAGGTTCTCAGGGTTGGGAGGAACAGTCACCATCCACACCAACAGGTGAGGACTCCACATTCCACTATAATCTACTCTTGATTTTTGCACCCAAAAACCTGGGCTAGTTCACACTTTTAAAGGAAATAAGCAAGACAAGCTGCATTTTTCCAAATAAAGATGTCTATTTTTTTAATAAAGGAAAAAATAAATAGTTAAGTAATGTCTAGTTGGCTTTACAGCAAAATGTTTCATCTACATTTCTGCATCATTTCAGGCATAAAAACCCATGGTTGTATTTAGAGAGTGACAGTAGGACAAGCTGACATTTCCAATTCATTTGGTGGATAAGTTACATTTGTTTTACATCATCTGGCAATAAAGTTCCAACATAAAAGCCTGAGCTAGGAATTTTACTTTTTATTAAAAAAGAATGTTCCAAAAAATAAAGTGCAACAAACCAAACCAGAAACAAAAAACCACAACCCCCCCATTTTGTTGGATGACTTTCTCTCCCTCCTCATAATTAAAGTTCTTGGAGCTTGTATTTCTTTTTTTCCTCTATCCTATCAGCAATATCTATTCCACAGCTTCAGTACTTCAACAGTGATAATGGGATTAGTATTAATAAAGTGGAAACAAAGAAATTCAATTGCATAGACATTTTGTTGACTTACATATTTTCTAAACCTTTAAAATTAGGGCTCTGGTTAAGTACTGCATATTCAGAAATTTTAATTTCCCCACTCTTAGCACTTCTAAGAAAAAAAAGTCAAATTCATGCCTTACTAGAAACCTCTAAATTATTTAAATAAAAATTTTAAACACAGAGACAATCATTATTTTGTCTACCACTGAGGAAGATTTGGTATCGAGTGACTTTTCATCCCCATGGTATTACGTACACTTTCCCTGAAGAGTTCACCTCACTGGAGAAATGCAGAATGAAGAAAGTGGAAAAAAATATTCCTGAAAAAACACACCTCTTCCTGATCACAAGCCAGACATACTCCCTCCAGAAGGCGAGAAAAATGCAGCATCACGAGGTATGAACTCAGGTTTGGAAGCCAGGAATTCTCTATTTCTAATCCATGCTGTCACAGACTGTTTTTATGACCTGGATGAATTACTTGGTTTGTTTCTCCATTTTCCCATTTCTGACTTTTTTTCTAATATAATCTCATTGTTCTGCTTTGAGCTACCAGCTACTTCCAGACTGGGAAGAAGAGAGTGTGAGGAGACAGAACGAAAAATAGCACCCCAATTTTTTCTCTCCCATCTTCATTCACTTCCTTCCTGACATTGCTCATCTCTGCAGCATCTGAAGAGTGTTTGAGCCTCTGGGAGGGTGAGCAGGACCTGCCAGGGGCTGTGGCTGAGGCAGGAATGAGGCAGGAATGGAGAAGGGACATGTGGTACTCACTGGCTGCTGCAAAGGGCATCATCAGCTTCATCCAACGAGCCTCAAGCAGCACGTGGAGAAGGAAAAGCAGCTGCACAGAGCTGTTTGATGGCTCTTTAGGAGCTAATCTAGGACTGGATTGTCTAAAGCAGCACTAGGCAGAGCTGCTGCCTTCTCTCCCTGAGAAAAATCCAGGATCCTTAGCATGAACTATACAAAATAGAGTCAGAGGACTGGGGGAGAAAAGTGATTCTGCCAGGGCAGTGCAGCAGCCTGAGGATGGGAAGGCACCAAAGAGCACCAGAACCTGCAGAGAGATTTTGGGAAGAGGAGGAGGAGTTATTTTTGGGAGTTGAGTTAGGTTCCATTAGAGAGAGAACACAAAGGAGAAGAGTCCACGTGGGACCCTGGGGGAGAGGACTTGAAGGGCACAGACTAAAGCTGGGACCAGAAGCAGGTTTTGGTGGAGATCACACTGCAAACACCTTTCAGAGAGGAGGAGGTGATGTGACCTGCTGTGCCTTAAGGGCTGTGGGAGAGGCTGGAGCAGACTGGACAGGCAATGTAGGAGAGCTCTGGCTACCTCAGGAGGGAAAAAAGGGGAAAGAAGAGAAAAAAAGGGGTTTAAGTTCCTGAACTGCTGGTTTAGGTAGTTTAGCTGTGAGTGCAAAGAAGTCTGTAAATGTGTCGAGTCTGGTTATTCAAAAGCTCTGGGGAAAGGCCTGAACAATAGGGAAAACACAAACAAGACTGAAAATAAGGAAGGGGAATACATCCAGGGCAAGCATGGTATTTTACTGACATTAAAGTACATCCAGACAGCAACTATTTGCCAATTTATTTCTGGAAAGTCTCCCAGATTCCCCCTCTCTACACACACACCCATCTAGGCTGAAGAATCAAGCAGCTAATTCAACCACTTCCTTTTCACACTAAGATCTGAACTAAGAACAACATAAGGCAGAAACCAACCCCTTTTTGCTCTTTATAACACTGCAAAAGTCCTTCTGAAATTCTTATATAACAGAACATCTACTTATGCTGAATCAGGTTAGCAAATCACAAAATTCTCTTGGAATTAGCAACTTAATTCAGACATTACTGCATAAATACATTATAACAGCTCCATCTGACTGTGCCATTTGCATCTGCCATCATATGATACATGAAAAAATTATCTTAATATCTGGTGCAGATGAAAAGCTGACACCTGACACTGAGTATATTATAAAGTAAAAAATTACCTTATAATAATAGCCAGGTAGTGAGTTGTTGTAACAAAAAGGTTTAATCTTTTACTGCTGTTTTAAATAGGAAGTGAAGATAATGTGACTGATGTTTATAAATGGAAATACATTTCCCTAGAGTAAGGAATAACAGGTGAGACTGTTAAAGGAGTTAAATTATTATGAAGAAAATTTGGAGAGGGAAAGGATTATTCTCTAATAACAAGGCCTGACACAACACAAAATTTTACTTTGAATTAGAAATACTGGATATACTTCTGTCATCAGAGAATTCAACAGCCAGAATCAAAGAAAGTAGTTTTCACTAGAGGACAAGATTTTATATTGAAAATAATAAACTAATTCAACAAAATCTATTAAGGGAGCTTCTTCTCCAAACATCAAAAAACCAAATCACCATCCACAAAAAATCTTTCACAAAGGTCTAAATTCCTTTGGACAATCCAGCAAGAGATGCTTCAAATCTGATCAAGCAAAACATTCTGCCAGAATCCCCCTTTTTCTCTCTGCTTTTTGTAATATGTTGTGGATTGGAATCACAGCCTTGGAAAGACAATACAGTATCCAGATACAACCACGGCTTGTTCTATAAAACAACCTAAAAATACCTACTCATCATCCTTTCTTAAAAGTTATAACCAGAAAGGAATTTTTTCTAAAGATTTTACAGTGTTTTTCCATTACTCTTGTTGCATATCAGCATCATCCCTCATTTCCCATGTCCTTTGCTCCTTTTCTCCAGAAGGGAATCAAATCATCAGCCCATGGAGCACTGAGAATCCTTTACAGCCACTCCAGACAACTCCACTGTCCCACAGCACTTCAAACTGGCCAGAACTGGGACAGTCACAGGGAACCAGTGACTTCCACAAAGAATTTTGGTATCTTCCACACAGAATCTCAAAATTATTCTATTACCAGCTGTTAAAACCAGGTGTGGCAGTGTTCTTTATCTCTTCCATGACCCATCCTCCCTCCAGGAGGATATTTTCTGTTAATGAGCCATTGAGTCTCACTGCAGGGCTGATAAAATTCCATCATCCCATTGTGGGATGCTCCACCCGGGGGGAGGAGCCAAGCATTCCTACCTGGATATAATCTGACACTCAGAACACCACAGTCAGCCTTTCCCCACTGGATTCCCAGAGGAAGAGTGGCCCCATCTGCATCACCACTGGATCTTCAGAGGAAAACTACACCCTTCTACAGGATCATTGCTTCACCAGAAGCACATCTGTCACTCCAGCATTACTGCAGCCACCATTTAATGGGACTGCTACCAACACCCTGCCCAACAGGGTGTCCGGTTGTATTCTGACTCTGAGAGCCCCTTGATTTCAAGACTATAATAATTCAGAGAGAAGGGGGGAGGTTTACATTTTTCCATTTCAAGGGAGGTTCCTGCTTTCCTTAGCAGACACCTGTCTTTGCAAACCAAGACAAGGAGTAAGTGCCAAACGATGCCCATCTTCCTCCTGCAGGAGAGTTCCTTCCCCAGCTGTACAAAGGTTACAGAAGGATTTGCACTCAGCCATGCTGGCAGCACTTTTCACCTTCTATTCCTGGAAAGCTGTGCATTAATGTCCATTAAAAGACCCATCTAACTACAAAATAATCAAAGTCTGTGCTCGATTTCAGGGATTTCTCCTTAGCTCTAATCTGATCCTTGGAGAGGACATGGAAAGGCAAAGGTCTGAAACCTCCATTCTGTACAAATCAATATTTTAATATATTTAGTACCATTAAAAAAAACAAATTATCTTAAAATACTTTGAATAGAAAAGCAAGCCATTGCTATACATGAGCTTAAAACTTGCTTTGTATCCATTTCTCCAGTGAATACGAATTACAGTCTCACATGCAGAATCTAAGCTTGAACTGGGTTTGGATAATAAAACTATAATATTATTATTTCACTAAACTGCCACAATACTTTGTTAAGCAGTGAAGAAAATGTTCTGTACCCTGCACTAACACATTATGAACAAAAACTTCACATATTTACTCTTGGATATTCAAATAAGGAGTAGATACATGACTTTAAACCAGGCCTTCCATATTCTGCTGTGAGACCCATCAAGTTGCTTTCCCTCACTGGAAAAAAGAGGGACAAGAAATTGTCTGTGTAGCAACACCAGATTTGCTGCAGGTTTGGTGATGGCCAAGGTTAACATAAATATGCTCAAACAGTTTCTAATAATATAGGACAGGGAATGGAGCCATGGGGGAAAAGTCAGAGATCAGAACAGGAGAATACAATGATGCAAAACAGTTCATTTCTCTTCCTCATCTTTCATCCCAAGGAAAAAGATAAAGAATAAAAGACAAGGAAAATAAAGCATGCACAGAGACCTACATAAAAATCAAAGCTTTAATAACTTATATTATACAGAAATATTCTATGCTTTAGAAAGAGAGGAAGACCATGACATATATGTGCCATACCCATTCTACTGTTCAAAAGCACCAAAAGGTGATTTTTTGAAAGTGGTGATAATAATAATTCAGTGAGAACAACATTTGGGACAGAAAATGACAGAAAGAAGAGAAAATTCAACAAAAAGCACACAAAGAAAAATATACTGTAGCACCACAACAGACAAGAATTGCATCAAGAGAAGAGCAGTTTGAGGAAAATATTGTCAATTACTGGCTTCATTTTACACAAGTGTTAACATGAAAATAACACAATAAAACAATGCTGTAAGTCCATGTAAGCATGCTGCAGACATCAGCACAAGAAAAACAAGTGCAGTGTTTAAATTTTGAGGTAAATGAGAAAGTGGAATTTTGCTACATGTACTTTTCACTCAAACTAATAAACTCCAGGATACTTTCCAAGCCATACACAGGACAGGATAATGAACATCTGATATTGTCTGTGTAATTTAGAGGACTTCACTTCAAACCTTTGGTTACCACTGTTACCACCTACAGGTCATAATGCTGATTCCATTTGGGATCAAGTGTATTCTTCACAGTATCTGTAGAATGGCACTGGCCAGATCCATCCACCACAACCTTAGCAAAGGGATCAGGAAGTCCTAAGAGGAGGAAAAGAAAAAAAAAACCTTCTAAGTGATCAGGATGCTTTGAAATCCCTTATCATTGTTCAGTTACTTCATCCTTCATTTGAAGATTTACCTTTTATTCACAAATGAGACCCCAACTTAATGAATGGGAATAACACGATGTGTTAAGCACAGGAAATGGGTAAATTAGGAATTTATTTCACTGATACGGGTTAGAAAATGTTGTGTAAGTCAAACACATTGGGAAAACAATCTAAACACCTTAATCCTCCTAATTCAGGTTTGAGTAAATTCTCAGTACACAAAGAGGCCAAAGGCAGAGAAAACAGAGTTACATTCTTTTTATGTTTAAGATCAAATCACAATTATAATTTTGGCTGATATTGGTGTAACAGAGAATTGCCCATAATAGGTTATTCTTCCTTTCAGGATCCACTTGGTGTACTGCTGGCTTTGTGCTCCATTTGCTGCCAGCTCAGTACCTCAGAAACACTGAGCACAGGTTCATCTGAACACCAAAAATCAGTGTAAAGATGGTGCTCAACTTCAGATCCAGGGGTGGAAAAGCAGCAGGAGCAGCACAGCCCATGATCAGCACCTCCTGCTGAACTGACACCAAGGGATGGTCCCACCACTGATGCCCCAAGTCCTCCCCTTTTCCTCTCACACTCATTCATTCCTCCCCTCATCGAGTGCTGTGAGTCAGCTGGAGGAATCAAGGTGGGGAAACATTCATCACATTTGCTGAGGTGCAGTTTTGTCCCAGCTGCACTTCCTCAGGTGACTCAGCCAGAGCTGGTCTGGCAGCAGAGGGCTCGGGACAAGTGTCACAGAAAGCACGTGGGGACAAAAGAGTGGGAACCTTTTGATCTATGCTTCAGCATCACACACTGCAGATCCTGAGTGGGTTTTTCAGGCATGATCAAACTGTTAAGACACCCAAGAACTTGCAATCAATACAGAAATTTGGATATAAGAAATGTTTTAGAAGTATCTCAAATCACAGTATAATTCTGGATCATTGCCTCTTCAATTTCTTTCCGAAGCTCAGGTTTGCTCTTCTGAATTTCTCCTGCTCCCAGGTGGGAGGTGGCAGGCAGGTGATCTGTGCATGCAGGACACAGACAATAGCATTCCTTTCTGGCTCCTTCATCTACTTCTTAGCACTTCTTTCAAAACATTATTTAAATTAATTAAAATATAATTTCAGAGTATGTTGCTGTTATAAGGTGGTTATTACTAATGAAGGAGCACATCTGTTTGCTTAACAAAAGGTTCTTGTATGAAAAACAACTTAATAAATATATGACACTGAATTTGAAAAACATGTAATTTGACTGAATGGGTAAATTTATTTCCCACTCCCATAAAAACAGAGAGAGTGTGTCAGTGTTCTAATTATTATTATGATTCTGTGATGAGTGTCACCTAAGACGAAAACAGAAGCCTTGAAATAAAAGATCAAAGCCTTCAGCCCCATTACTGCAAATATCTTAATATAATGATCATAAGCAAACATTGGACTATAGAACTTGCACAATATTTATTCCATCTATAAATAAATGTATCAAACCACAACAGCTACTTACGGAAAAAATCCTTTTTCACCAAGTTTTTTGCACACAGTACTGCAAGAAAAACAGAAATACAAAATTAAGTTACTGATTGCCAACTTTAAAATAAAAGTTATTTTACCTGCCCAGCAATTCAGAAAATCCTGCTTAAAATAAAACGAAGATAAATGAACTGTGCTCCTTCATCACTTATATGTCGTGCAGATTAATTCCTGAAAGCTGAGCTGGAAATGTCATTTTTTAGCAATTTGTAAGCAGATTACAGTGGAAGTGGGATGGTGGTGGTTTCCTCAGGCAATAGTTTCACCCTTTTTATTTCCCCCTCAACTGTTTTGCCAACTGTGAGTTCACCAGAGAGGGACCTGGAGCACTCCTGGCTAGTTCACCGTAATTAATGCTGGAACACAAGCAGGGGCTTATGCGCAGTTCTACAGCCCAGCAAAAGCTTCCTTGATCATAAAAAATTAGAACATTAGGCAGCCAAGGCTTTTCTGTTATCCTACATGGTAATAAATAAAAGGTTTTACCTGAAAAGCATTTGGGTGGAGCACACTAACTTCTAAAGCCAGAGTTTTGATGGTTCCAAAGATATCTTTTATTTGTTGCAGCTGATAATTGTTTCAGGCTTTTTTTTGTTTGTTTGTTTAAATTAAAAGGAAGGAACATTTGCATTTGTCAACTAAAAATACCCAGGGGAAAATAATCTCCTATGAGAATAAACTGAAATAAACAAATAAATAGAAGGTCAAAAGGGACAAATTTCATATAAAGGTGCCAAGGTACACAATGAAGACTTCTCTTCACAAACTGCATCACCGCTCAACTACTATGCTTATCTATTATCACAGGTTTAGTAAGCAGGAAATATTAGATTCCCCTGTGAAACATTAAAATATTTACTGATAATACAAAAGGATTCTTGGGGATTGAGCAAAAGCATGAATTCCCACAGCTAGTAATAAAAAAATAAAAAGAAGGGGGGGAGTGGGAAGAGTTAGTTGGTTGGAACCTGATGCTGCAGGAGATTCTTCACTATATGATTCCCTTGGATATTTTTCCTATGAGATCGCCAATATTTATTACTGCCAGGAAATGCAAAGAGAGAAAAGTGCATCCAATAATCACATCCTGAAGGCACCACCTAAAACCAAACACCATTGGTTATCCTTTCCCCCCCAGAATACCCTCCCACTGATCCTGCAAGGCTCCTGATCCCCAATTTCTGCCTGAATTAAAGCAAGCAGAGGCAATCCATGAGCACTCCCACAGAGATCTCCACAGTCAGTGCAGAGAAGCACCCATCCTCGACAGTCTAAATAATGGAATTCATGTTTTCCCACTTTTCACATTCATGAAGATGCTGATTTTAATGAAGCTGCTTTCCACTGGAATTCAGCATTGTAAAATCTAGCCACAACTCTGCTCAGGTCTGAGGAGTTCTGGTCTCCCATTAAATTCAAGGAAATGCCTATCAGTGGCTACAGGGAGTCACAGAACAACCCCCTCACACTGACCTATTCCACAGGAAAGGGACATAACTGCTCCCAGGAAAATTTCAGCACAGTAGTTTGATATAAGGGGCTGCTAACAACACTGTTACCCTGGCTCCACGCTGGTAGCTGCTGGGGTTTCCTAAAGATGATAAAAGTAATAATTATAATTTCTGTCCATTCAAAGACATGCTGGTAGTCCTAAAGAAGAGCTCTATTTAAGGGATTTTCACCCAATAATTTCAATCTGAACAGTCAGCAGTAATAAAATACTAATAAAGAGTCAAATGTTTCAGGTATTTCTGATACCCAGCATTCAAGTACTTATAGGAAAGAGACTGTCACATTGCTGCTCCACAAATCAAATAAAGTTCTTTGGATGGTGTAATAAAAATCCACAGTTACTAAAGGCTTCCATGTGCCCAACAATCTAGTTTACTCTATCCAGAACATTGAGAACAACCTAAAGGCATTTGAAAAAAAAAAAAAAAGAGGTAATAGAAAACTGCTTTTGCAGCTCCTGAAGGTTTTATTACATCAAGAATATCCCCAGATGAGTGATAACACAACAGACATTGTCTGCCCAAGAACTGCAATAGGTTATTGCTCACCAGCCACCTTTCATCCAGTGGTGAAAAGCTTCAAGTAAAATAGATGCTTATACAGATGGCAACATTTTAAAGTACCTAAAAAGAGATACAATTATTGTCACAGTTTTACCCATTACTAGTAATGGGAAGTGTCAAGTGAAGCTGAGGGCTTAAAATCCAATAGTTAAGTCAAAATTCATCTACAGCACAGCCACACAGGGTGCTCCTGAAACTGTATAATGTCCAAGATAAAAGAGGTTCAACTATTCTTGCGAGAGAAATTGTAACTTTAATTACAAACACTTCTTTTCAAAAATAAAGCAAGCCTGCCAATGCAATTTAACTGAAATCTCATTTTTATAAGACTGGGCACACGCAGAGCACACAGACTAATAACTGCTTCCCCAACAATTAGCCATGAGTGAACAAACTAATATTTTTGGCTCAACTTTTCCCTCTCTAGTAACCACATTTAAGGCAAGTCAGTTGTCAACCCGCTCTGGCTTTGTCAGGTTAACAAAACAGGAGAGATGCTGAGAAACCTTCCACTAACAACACCCTCTCTGCCAGGTACTTCCAGGTGAAAAAGCCCAGCTCCCAGAAGCATCAGCTCAACTCAAAGTAAAACAAATTTCTTCCACACACACAGAGCTCTCATCTATCTCAGGACTTTTTTTGGACAAAACTTTTCCCACTGGTGGGAAAAGTACCAGAGTTTATGCTCCACTTTTCTAACAGTTTCAACACTGTATTAAAACCTGTTCTGAATATTCTGATAACCAGCTGATTAATAGTTCCTTGAGAATAAAAGCTAAGGAAGTTTGGTTTCCTATGGATTTATGTTTCACGGTTGACTGAAGGCTGTGGCTGAGGCTTTTCCCACTGGGCGTTCAGACAGACCCTCTCCCACGCAGGCTCTCCCGTGGTCCGGCAGCGCAGGATCTGCTGCAGCTTTTTCCTCTCACTTCAGGTCACTGCCAGGGTCTCCTCTTTATCCAGGCAATGATTCTCACAAAACTCATGGGACTTAATTATCTTTGAGTCCTCTATCCCAGGTTCAAGTTAAGCTAAAGACTCAAAAACCAGAAAGAACTAGAGGGAGATTTCTTTCCCTTAACAAAGCCAAGTTAAAGTGCTGATGATTCTGGACCCAACACTCGTTGTTATCAGATCTACACAGCCCCACCACTAATGGATCCTCCTGAGGTACAAGGGCACTGCAGAAGGTTATTTATTATTAGGATGTGCTTGTTTTAAGGCACTTTTTGTTACAATTATTTTGAAACAAAAAGTTAAGCTATTTAAACTTGCACTGGAACTCTAATGCAAACCAACGACTGGATATTCTGACCTGGATATACTGAAAAAAAAGAAGGGGGTGTGTTGTACCATAAGTGCATCATCAAATGACATTAATGGCTTCTAGCACACGTGTAGATAAAGTATTCATGACAGAGTATCAGTGAGTCAATGGATAGCTATGTTTCTGTTTATTACAGACTTCCTGGGTAGTCTACAGAAAAGAGAACATTAATATTCCAATATATATGTGCCAAGACAAACAGCACATCAATTTTACATAGCATACATACATTAAATTTTTTTTTATCATGCTTTATGATCTCATTCTAACATATGCTACCCAGGTCTGCTCACAGAAACATGAAAAGAGCATAATGTCATAAGCTACCCAGTCTACTTCTATGACAGCTTTGCTACACAGTCCACAAATACTCAAAAATAGGAATTAAGTGAATCATATTTGCCAATTTCCTTTTTCTGATTTATTACTCCTGTGGCTGACAAAGAAGGGTTTACTGAAAAATAATTTAACTATTATAAGTAAATGCAAAATAGTTAGTATCCCCAAACCCATGCAATCTATGTATTAGCTATTAAAATTTACATGCAGTTATAGAGGGGGTGAATAATTGGTTGAACTCACATAAAAATTGAATGGAACTGTGGCTGTTGAAAAGGTCAATTTTATAGAAAGATAAATATTTTCCTCTCATTTTCTGAACTCTGTTTATTCTTTTTGCTAGTTACTGAAAAACTCTTGTTACAACTGCTGCTTACTTTGGAACCATTTTTACAGAAAAATCAAACCTTTAATGACATCAAGCTGTTGTTAGGGAAAGTATTCTATATTATATATTACCACTGTTTTAGAAGTATTAAAAAGTATGTTTATTTCAGAATAATAAGTATATCAGTAACACCAGGTCTCCACAGTTAGAGGGAGGAAGAATATGAAGCCCATGAGGTGGAAAGGGAGCTCCAGCATAGGAAGCTTGTGATAAAACAAGTTAAAAAGGATGAAGTTCTATGAGATTTCACAGAATCACCATCTCTCAGACATGAGCTTAGAGTCTTCAATGATCTATTTACCTCCCAAGGCTGGGTAACACCAGAATGAGTGCTGAGGAAGCAACATTAGAAGGAAGGAAAGTGTTATGTGAATTCAAGGAACCCGGACATTTAAGGGCTGTGTATTCAACCCTCATGGGTATTTCCAGCCTATATCAAACTGTTTGTAGACAATTTGTTCACCACATTCACCTGTGAAAAACAGGATCACCACTACTTTACTTCACAAGTAGGTTTTAGTGTTATATTACCTGCATGTTTGTACACTGTCAGTTGTCTGTTATAATGCACTGCTTGATTTATGACAAATGACAAGGTTTAAATATGTTTATACCCAGCAGCATGAGGTACAAACACCTCAGGGCTACAGCTGTAGATGATCATTTCACAAATATATATTTTTTAATTCCTATGTTAAAAATAATATTGCTTAAGACATCTTCAGTAAGTAGTTTTTAAATGTGTATATTTGAGACACACCAGTACTACCAAAGAAAGATCAAGGAAGACAGGTAAGAAAATAAAAATAATCATGAATGTCCATGGAACTGAGCACACCAGCTGCAGAAAGAAACACAATCAACACATTTAAGTCTATATACATGGCTCAGTAAAAGCCCCTCCACCCCATGCCAGCCATCCAGAAGAATCCACACTGTGTCAACAGACAGCCCTGAGGTTATGGGGAGGAAAGCACTTGGTCCAAAACTAAGATTATGTTTTGTAATCTTCTGGCTTTCCACGTGTCAACACCACAGAAGAACAAGTTCAGCCTTCTGAATCCAACCAACAGTTTTCACATTATCATTCCTGTTGGTTTTCTCTTTCCCCAAGGGTTTTTCTCCCAGAAAAAGCTCTTGTTCAAGAACATATGTAACACACGGGAGAGCGACAGGCTGCCTATCAATTTTTACCACAATGGCTTATTTTGAAGACAAGTCTTTCTACCCCTACAGAAACACCATCTTTTACTGAAAGCCATTAGCGTTGGGTTTTGTGATCAGATCCCAGTTGTTTGCATGTTCTACGCAGGGCAATACAATCACCAAAATAAGTCCCAGCTGTAGAAACACAATGCTATGCTGTTGCTAATGTGTGTTGTACTGATAATGAATGGTCGTCTATGCTTTAATCTGAATAAAGCTCCCAACTGCTCTGCCTCTCCTTGCCAAAAATTCCCCTTCCTCCTCCAGACTGTGGTTGCATTCCAATTACACTGCTGATTGGAATGAGCCTGCTTGGGGGAGGGAGAGAGAGGAAGGCAAATGAAGCCACACTCACGCCCCTCCTCGCCTTCACGGCTGCCCCTGGGACCCAGAAATTGCTCGGGTGTTTGAACCTAAAGCTGACATGATGTACTTTTCTCCACAGTGTACAAAACTCTTTGCAAATTCACTTGTTTCTTTCAGAAAAGTCATTTGTGACAGGCAGCACACCACGCACAGGTTCCAGCAGGATGGCTCAATGCTTTAAACATTTTTAAACAGATTCCTACTGGTTTCTTCCATTGTTGGCACACTCACAAGAAACTTATATTTTCCTGCTTGCATTCCCTCCTTGGACCTGCCTGAATTCCCACATGGGAAAATATAAAACAGGAGGTCTTCAACTCTTTATTGAACAAAGAGCTGTAAATAACACCATATGGATTTTGCAAATACAGCTGTTGAGGTAATAACCTCCTTAATTAAGATTTTGAAATAAAATTGTTTACCCCAACTATTCACATGAAGTTTTATTTTACAGTTGATCTCTCCAAGGAATTTTTTTTTAAGGTTCCATTTCCTTTGAAAGGTGCTTTCTCTGCAGATGAACAAAATGTGACAGAACATGACCATAAGAGTTTACTGTCACTTAATCAAACTCCTGCATTTTTGAAGATTGCCATCTATTGTTGTCAAGAAGGGACACACAAAAGCAGGTAAACCTAGCAAATACTGTATTTTACAGGTGCAAAGGGGTTTGGAGTCAAGGTCTTGCAGCATGAAATGGGTCAGAACACAGCAGCTGACCATTATTCTGAGCAGGATCGGTGATCAGAGCATGCTGGAAGGTTTCATGTTGCACCCCACAGTACAGGGGGCTGCAGCTGTTCCTCCCTCAAAGCAGGTCCAGCCAGCACAGCAATACAAGGTAGAGCAGGAAGCTGAACTGGCTTAACAGAAAATGAACCTTCTGGGGAGACAGATTAGTTCACTGTTGGCTCCTAGAGCTGCACAGACTTATCCTGCAGTCACGCCATCTGCAAACCTGTGGCAAAGGAAGTGGCAGAAGCACATGGCTGCAGAGCAGAGGATCAGCCAGGTTGCCCTTCCTGCAGTTGTGCTGGAGAAGTTCATAAAACAAAATGCACCTATAAAATGCAACTATATGTCATTTTAATGCAGACATATAGTTTTTCCTCCTGCCTGTTTTGCAGCTCCAGAAATTTATTTTATTAAAAATAAAATAAAGTTAAAAAGCAGATTTTGCCATCAGTATTCCAACATAACCAGCTAACACCCTTTGGATTTTTGGAGATACAATCTTCTTAAGCATTCAGCTTTTCCATTTCCCAAAGCACACTCAGAAATGCAGAACTAAAACACAAAAAAGCACTTCTCTTACAAGTACACACAGACAATTACTTCCAGGCTGCTCTGTTTTACTTATGGACAGCTGCTCCTTCAGGGTCTCACAAAGCAGCAGAAATTCAGAACAGTTCTAACCTAGAGTCAGTACATGTACACACACAGAGAACAGTAGGATTGTTATTTTCCCCAATACTTCATTGTATCAACATCACCCAAATTATCACTCCAAACTCCACCTGTCCAGGGCCCAGGGGAGGCAGCACACGGAGCTGCAGGTGCCATATGCCAGCACATGGAAGCCCAGTTCACCCAAGGACGCTGGACAGGCTGATGCTGATTTCAGACACGCTCTGCTCGATGAGATCCAAGGCAATCCCTCTCCCCCATCCCTGGATCCCTGGCTCTGCAGCAGGAAGAGCTGCAGGGCAAGCAGCCAGGTACACCCCAAACACAATCCCTTCCAGACTTGGGTTGTTTTGGTTTGGTTTTCTTTCATTGTTTTTCCCCAGTTTTCTGCACAAGAACCTTTGGTCTCAGCCTGCACTGATGGCCTGGACATCAGGAGAGCACAGGCAGCTGCAGGAACCATTCCCCGGCTCTGGAACCGTTCCC